>NC_069505.1:332684218-332966718 GCF_027579735.1 Bombina bombina
ATCTAATGATGAAATATGTATGACTAATGTATGTAAGCTACCAATAATCAACATTCTTCCTGTGATTCTTAACTAGCATGCATTGGTACACCAACCTGGATAATGCATGGTCTTTGAAAGTCAATTCAGGGGTAAACAGTTGATCTTCAATAGGTATCTTATTCATCATTTCAAAAATAGAGGACTGAAATCCCATCTAAAAATTAGAAATTCATCTAAGTGTCTGATTGTGATCCCTAAATATCTAATTAAGAACTAAATATGACTAATGTATGGAAGCTACTAATATTCAACATTCTTCCTGTGATTCTTAACTAGCATGCATTGGTACACCAACCTAGATAATGCATGGTCTTTGAAAGTCAATTCAGGGGTAAACAGTTGATCTTCAATAGGTGTCTTATTCATCATTTCAAAAATAGAGGACTGAAATCCCATCTAAAAATTAGAAATTCATCTAAGTGTCTGATTGAGATCCCTAAATATCTAATTAAGAACTAAATATGACTAATGTATGGAAGCTACTAATATTCAACATTCTTCCTGTGATTCTTAACTAGCATGCATTGGTACACCAACCTGGATAATGCATGGTCTTTGAAAGTCAATTCAGGGGTAAAAAGTTGATCTTCAATAGGTGTCTTATTCATCATTTCAAAAATAGAGGACTGTGAAATACCATCTAAAAATTTTAAAATCATCTAAGTGTCTCCAATAGGATGCCTCAACAGCCTTATTCTATTAAATAGTTGGCACTTACCATGTGAACATGTCTTTGTATGCTTTTCAAGGTCAGCAGATTTGAAAGATAATGCCAGACATGATCCCATTGGTATACTTCAATTTCAATCTTGGCTTTTTCCACTGTCAGTCTGGGCAATCTTCACTGTCAGGCTTCTAATTCTTCCCTTTCAGTCTTTAGATTAAGTCAGCTCCCTAATGGCATAAAAGGTTTATTCAAAATTACTACAAGTGTGTGAATCATTTATCTAGCCCTCTCCCACCCACCATTTCATAAGAAATTTCTGTCACTAGCTTACTGTGTAGCATCTTGTGTTATGTTCTATCAAGTGTGAAGATGAGTCATATTGAGCAGAACAAACCTCTAATGTGTGACATTGAACCATAGTCATGCTAGAGGATCCCTTTCTGAGTATTTTCATTTTAAGTAATGTGTAAACTAAATACTAGTTTAGAAAATGTATGCCATATGATGTATTTGTGTACAATTCATGCCAGCAACAGTCCAGACATTTATACTTACCAGCTGATGTCCTCTTTAAAAACCAGGTGGCAAAGACTTGCTACAGGACCCAATGGCCAGAGCATCACCTATATTAATAAATGATACACATTTTTAGCATTTGATGAACAATCCTAACATGTTTGCACAATTCTCTACTTGTCATTTCCCTACAGTTCACATCTATTGATAATACTCCAGTCTAACTTCTATTCTTTACCGTCTAAAGTTGCGGTTGATGATGTCTGCTCTGACATTGAGCCCCTCGTCCCGGAATGCCCCCTCTAGAACAGGATCATCCTCCTCATCTCTGAGGAGGTTTCTGTCCGGCCGGACTGCCTGCAGCATCCCAGCCCACTGTGCAATATTATGCAGGACGCTACAGGCTACAACGATCTTAGCCACCTTCTTTGGGTTGTACTGGAGGGCTCCTCCCGACCTGTCCAGGCACCTGAACCTCATCTTCAGGAGCCCGAACATCCATTCAACCACCGCCCTGGTTCTCTTATGAGCCCTATTGTAGAGCTCCTCAGACACATCAGTCGGGCTACGCAAGGGGGTAATGAGCCAAGGCCGGCTCATGTACCCAGAATCACCTATAAATTATGAACCGAACATAATTCAAACAGAATCCTCAAAATAGTATTTGTAGTACAATAAAAAGTTTTGTACACGATAATCCATTAACAAATGTTTATTTTAACTTTAAAATATCTAGTTCAATATTATTCTCTATCTTCCCATTTCAGCTAAGGCATGCTACATATGCGTATTTCTCCTAAATCAAGCCTTGTGTAAAATGCTAACTACATGGTTACATTACATTCTCTATCTGAGCATTTAAGGTAAGACATGCTACATATCTGCATTGAACTAAAAGACATTTGCGGAAAGAGACAATGACATGGTTAAATTGCATTAGCTAATATCTTCCCATTTCAGCTAAGACATGCTACATATGCGTATTTCTCCTAAATCAAGCCTTGTGTAAAATGCTAACTACATGGTTACATTACATTCTCTATCTGAGCATTTAAGGTAAGACATGCTACATATCTGCATTGAACTAAAAGACATTTGCGGAAAGAGACAATGACATGGTTAAATTGCATTAGCTAATATCTTCCCATTTCAGCTAAGACATGCTACATATGCGTATTTCTCCTAAATCAAGCCTTGTGTAAAATGCTAACTACATGGTTACATTACATTCTCTATCTGAGCATTTAAGGTAAGACATGCTACATATCTGCATTGAACTAAAAGACATTTGCGGAAAGAGACAATGACATGGTTAAATTGCATTAGCTAATATCTTCCCATTTCAGCTAAGACATGCTACATATGCGTATTTCTCCTAAATCAAGCCTTGTGTAAAATGCTAACTACATGGTTACATTACATTCTCTATCTGAGCATTTAAGGTAAGACATGCTACATATCTGCATTGAACTAAAAGACATTTGCGGAAAGAGACAATGACATGGTTAAATTGCATTAGCTAATATCTTCCCATTTCAGCTAAGACATGCTACATATGCGTATTTCTCCTAAATCAAGCCTTGTGTAAAATGCTAACTACATGGTTACATTACATTCTCTATCTGAGCATTTAAGGTAAGACATGCTACATATCTGCATTGAACTAAAAGACATTTGCGGAAAGAGACAATGACATGGTTAAATTGCATTAGCTAATATCTTCCCATTTCAGCTAAGACATGCTACATATGCGTATTTCTCCTAAATCAAGCCTTGTGTAAAATGCTAACTACATGGTTACATTACATTCTCTATCTGAGCATTTAAGGTAAGACATGCTACATATCTGCATTGAACTAAAAGACATTTGCAGAAAGAGACAATGACATGGTTAAATTGCATTAGCTAATATCTTCCCATTTCAGCTAAGACATGCTACATATGCGTATTTCTCCTAAATCAAGCCTTGTGTAAAATGCTAACTACATGGTTACATTACATTCTCTATCTGAGCATTTAAGGTAAGACATGCTACATATCTGCATTGAACTAAAAGACATTTGCGGAAAGAGACAATGACATGGTTAAATTGCATTAGCTAATACCTTCACATTTCAGCTAAGACATGCTACATATGCGTATTTCTCCTAAATCAAGCCTTGTGTAAAATGCTAACTACATGGTTACATTACATTCTCTATCTGAGCATTTAAGGTAAGACATGCTACATATCTGCATTGAACTAAAAGTAGA
Organism: Bombina bombina; assembly: GCF_027579735.1. NCBI lineage: Eukaryota > Metazoa > Chordata > Amphibia > Anura > Bombinatoridae > Bombina > Bombina bombina. The sequence continues at coordinate 332,687,697 of NC_069505.1, forward strand.
CATTAGCGGGGGGGGGAAATATATGGTTAAATTGCATCCTATAGCTGAACATTACGCTAACATTTTAAAACTACAGTGGCAATTGTCAAAATAATTAACCATGTTGTGCACAAATACTCACCAACGAGATAACCAGGGGGCATTTGTCTTTCCTCAAACTGTCTCCACAGGGACGACAGAGAGAGGATGCGGGCATCATGACAAGCTCCTCCAAAATTCGCACACACATGCATAATCCTCATCTGTGCATCACAAACATACTGCACGTTGAGGCTATGAAAATGTTTGCGATTTCTGAAGGGCGAGTCATCAATTGGAGCACGCAGCGCAATGTGGGTACAATCTATGGCTCCCAAGACATTGGGCATTTGAGCAATATCAAAGAATTCCCGCTTCAGGCGCCTCCAATCACCATCATTCTGTGGGAATCCTATGTATTGCTTACTGATACGTACCATGGCGTCCAGAAAGTTATCAAACACCCCAGAGAATGTACCTTGAGCCAGGCCATGCATGTACAGTTCTCCGGATTGAAAACTCCCGGAGGCCAGGACGTATAGACAGCTTAGCATCCTACTCATGGCGGGAACAGCAGTCCTTATTCTTATACGTGGCTCCAAATGAGGTTTAAGAAGATCGTAAAGGCCAATGAGCTGTTCGCGATCGAGCCGATACTTATCAAAAACCTTAAAGTCGCTCATGTTTTCCAAGGTGGGTCTCACCCTGTAGACACGAGGACCTCAAACCAGATGACCCCTTCATCTCAGTCTGAGCCGCCGAGGCTGCCTTATTCGACCAACAGCTAGTTCGCCAATAGCAGCACCAGCAGCGTCTACCATGTCATCGTCATCCATCTTTCAAAACAGCGTAACAAGGTAAGCACTTGATCTGATGTGGATCACAAGTGATGCATTGGCCATGTTGTTTGGGGGATTTATAGTACAATTAGTCCAATGGTAGTGAGTTTGTAATGATTGCTGATTGTATTCACCTGTTTGTATGTGAGCGGCGCGAATGCTTTCACAGTGGGCGTTTATTTGTTGTTTGCTGAAATGTTATTTTCAAACAATGATTCTCAATGTGAAAGTGTCAAAGATCACACATACAGTGCATGTTTGTAATGTTTGTTCATATGCGTAATCAATATTTCTTAAACGCGATCTTATAGTAACAAGCACACGTCCAGGCTAACATGAATGAAAGTGCATAGTTGTGTATAATGTGCATCGAATGTGATCGATCAATGTTGCTGCAATATTGTTTGTAAATGATAAAGTAACATCTGCCATCTGTAGTATTGTATATATAAGTGATTGCCGAGATGTCAATATTGTATGCGTCCCTTTAAAATCGCACTAATGCTGAATAACTTCCGGCTGTCATCTGTAGTATTGTATATATAAGTGATTTCCGAGCTGTCAATATTGTACGCGTCCCTTTAAAATCGCAATAATAATTCCGAACTTCCCGTCTGCCATCTGTAGTATTGTATATATAAGTGATTGCCGAGATGTGAATATTGTACGCGTCCCTTTCAAATCGCACTAATACTGAATAACTTCCGGCTGTCATCTGTAGTATTGTATATATAAGTGATTGCCGAGATGTCAATATTGTATGCGTCCCTTTCAAATCGCACTAATACTGAATAACTTCCGGCTGTCATCTGTAGTATTGTATATATAAGTGATTGCCGAGATGTCAATATTGTATGCGTCCCTTTCAAATCGCACTAATACTGAATAACTTCCGGCTGTCATCTGTAGTATTGTGCATATATAAGTGATTGCCGAGCAGTCAATATTGTATGCGTCCCTTTCAAATCGCACTAATACTGAATAACTTCCGGCTGTCATCTGTAGTATTGTATATATAAGTGATTGCCGAGATGTCAATATTGTATGCGTCCCTTTCAAATCGCACTAATACTGAATAACTTCCGGCTGTCATCTGTAGTATTGTATATATAAGTGATTGCCGAGATGTCAATATTGTATGCGTCCCATTCAAATGGCACTAATACTGAAGAACTTCCGGCTGTCATCTGTAGTATTATATATATAAGTGATTTGCGATCTGACAATATTTATTAATTGTCCCATTGAAATCGCCTTAATAATGCTGTTCCAAACTGTTGTTTACGTATATGTTGTATTGTAGTATTGAGTGTTAAAGTTCCGAAAGGGGCGGTACAGTCGTGAATCTGTGATGTGTATGGTTGAATCTTCTAATGACGTCATGATATTATTAACCTGCCTATGTAGTTCTGAAATCCTCATTGTGTTGTTGTATTGTGCTACATTGTTATTGTGTGCTGAATAAAATCTAAATGTGTGCTTTGTGGTTGCGTGATGGGTGATGCGTGTTATGTACATGTACGTATATATTGTGATTGTGTCCCACATATGCTGACTTCTATATAGCGGTCTGGCATTGTTGTTCCTTCCCATAAAGTGACATCTGTAATCTGGTGTACTGATGTTCTTGTTGTACGTAATTCCTAATGGTTTCTGGTGATGGAATCATGATGTTAAAAGTACAGTAAAATCCATATGTTGTGTTTTGTGATTCCTCTAGAGAATGTAATGTGTTTTTCCCCCATCATTTGAATGCACATGTATGAGTGAATGTTAAAAGTAATGTATGTGCATCCATGAGTGATCATGTGTTAAGCCTATGTAGATATGCTGTTGCTGCAAGCATATGAGTTGAATAACTGAAATGCAATAATAAAGGTAAATGAGAATTGTTTCCCATTGTGTAGTGTTTGTGAATCCTGAAAAGTTGACATTATTTTTGTGTCCGTTTAAATGTAATATTTTTAAAACAAAAATGTTGTTACTAGTGATGTTGATTTGTAGTTGATGTAATATAAAATTCTGAAAGAATTTAATGGTGTTGTGAATATTCAAACAGTAAAATCCATAAATCCACCATAGGGAAATAGTCATTTCTTGATCTATTTATCATAGCTGGGTCTAACGCATGAAATCATGTCTTTTCTAGCGCTGGTATTTGGAGTTTTTCTGTCTACGCTATTTGCGTGCGTTAGGGAAATGAGGGTTTCGCGTGCACGAGCACGTCTTCCCAATAAAAGTCAATGGAGGCTCTAAAATTTGTTCTTGTTTTTTTTCTAAGACTGGTTTTCCTCGTAAAGTGAATGACGTCATGAGCTTTTGTGAAAAAGTAACTAAATCGTGTTCTTTTTGTAATAAATAAATATTTTGTGTATGTCATGTGGTGTATATTGTTTGTATGCATCGATGAGTGTATGTTTGTGATAATGTTATTAGTTAGATGTAGGTATATGAGGGTCTTTTCCCGTGTGTCAATGTAAGTCAATGGGAAAATGGATTTGTGTTGATCTCGCAACTTTAATCCTTTGTATTTTGATGAAAAATTATTAAATATTAAAAATAAACATAGTGTAGTGTTTGTATGACTGTAAGTGTAGTTTGGGTAATATTTTTTATTTGATTCGTGGATCTTTTTTTTGTCGGTATATGTTTACTACTGGGTCTGAGGTGTCGGTAGAAATGTGAGCGTTAGGTTTTTTTTGAGTGTCGGTAACTGAACTCTAAATACCGGAGTCCGTAAGAAACCCGCGTTAGGAGCCTCTAACGCTGGTTTTCACGGCTAACGCCGAACTCCAAATCTAGGCCTTACTGTTTAATATATGAAAAGCCTAATTTCTCACAAAAGACACTAAATACTAGTGGACTTTTCCAGAACATACAGGGCCAAACTGGTGAGACCATGGTACCCTAGGAGACATTTTACAGGGGTGGGATATAGGGGAAACATAGCAAACAGTACTTTTTAAATGAAATAATTTTTGGGGGTTATAAGCTGGGTATAAGCATGCTCTCATTTGAAACTTCAATCTGGTGAACGTTCATTTTTTTAGTACACAGAGAGTTGAGGTGGGGGCCTTTCATTATTGTACCCATGAAGTTCAATGTATTGAACTAAACCTGACTTGTATATATTATGAGCAGTCCAGTGTGCACTTGATCTTTTGGCCTTACTGAATTGTTGTCTGACCATAATTTTATTTTTTAAGTTTGAGACCAATTACTATCAACAGATTGTAGGTATAACAATAGGGTTCAATGTGGCCCCATCAAATACTAATCTTTATATGAACTTCTATGAGAATGAGATATTGAGTTATCTCTATTTCATACAGTCATGGATACCAGGCTGTCAAGGCTACCCTCAAACCCCCCCCCCCCTACTACCTGGCTGACTCCTTTTCACACCAGTTTTGGCCTTTTCAGGGCTTACAGGATCTCACAAACTTTTCCTGTTTTCTGTTTGCTGTTTGTACCTCCTCATGGAAGAGCTGATCGCTGATTGTCTACCCCCTCTCTGGCTGGCCAGGCTCCTGGAACTACCGGCCGGCTGCACCACCTCGAACCCCCACTGATCTTTATCACAGGTCGCTCCAGCGGCCCTTTGTCCCAGAGCTCCATTCTTTTGGGGATTGGTACCCCCTAGGGAGGGCAAGAGGTGGGGTGATTGCCGGAGGGGAGCTCCCTCAGGAACTGGGAGCTACCCAGTCAGGGTAGCCAGTGCCTGGAACATTCAAACCACCAATTGAAGCTCTCTTCAGATGGAGCAGCAGTACTCTGAGCTCAGGAAGAGTACGCTCAAAGACCTGTTGGCCGAGTTGATGGAAGGCGATTGAGCCAGAGAGCTGGCTAGTGAGCCCGGCAGCAGTCAGAGCAGTGACCGGCCATCGAGACATCAACCTGGGGGATAGCCCTGTCCAAAGTCCAGAGGGATATGCAGTGGTGACTAGACCTCTATTGGACCACCCCACCAGAAGAAGTAATCACTCGGATAATCTCCGACACCACCCGCCTCAGAATGTTGGAGGTCCAGAAGTCCATGGGGGGAGCTGTGCCGGTCACTCTAGAGCCTCCTCCCCCGCCAAATTTTCAGATACTGATATGGATTTGGGGGAAGACTCAGCAGTCTCAATAGAAATACCTACTACAAGTATAAATAGTGACAAAAACATACAGGTAAAATCTATTTTAAAACTAAATAGTGCTGAGAGAGCAAAAACACAAACTGCTAAAAGAAAAACAGTGGGTAAATATAATTAGATAGATACCCCTCCATTGATAGAACAGCAGGAGACAGATGCTCAAAATTAGACTGGTAGCCAAGACACTGAGTCCGAGCAGGTTTTTTTTTAATTAAACCAAAGCGAACAAGGAGGGGGAGGAGGAAAAGCACCCCAATCACACTACCAGGAGGGGAAACAGAAGAAGCAATTGAGTGTTATAAATCTGACTAACTACCATCTGAGTGATATAGAATTCAGAGTGTTGAGCTATGGGCTCAACTATGTACCTACACATAGTTTTAATATATTTCAGACTCTGGTAGACATGAATAGACTCATTAAGCAGCTTACACTTAAAAAGCTTTATTCCCCAGAAAACACAGATGAAATTGACAAAGTTATAGATAGGGCCAACAAAAAACCAGTTACCATTTAGCTTTGAGTATCAGCACACTGAACAGACACTTGAGGATCTACTAATTGAGCAGGCACTAGGGAGTGAGTGTGAAGCAATAAAGGAACACAGTGGCTTTTGGCCAAGATCAGTCTTTTACCCTACCCAGAATAGGGGAGAGACCCTTGAAACCTTTCAAAAGTGGGTAGAGAGGGATTTGATTGATCTTTCTAAGAAACTACGCTGCTCTGTTTATAACCTTACCCTTAAAGTGAAAAATGCTTTGAATAATTTTAAAGATAACTATGATTTAGTTATCAGAATGGCTGACAAGGGGGGCAGTGTGGTAGTCTGGGTACATTAAGGAAGTCACAAGACAACTTGATGACTCCTCTTATTACCATAAATTAGGCTTCAATCCATTGAACAGGTTTCAATTAGAACTTAAATCAATTTTGGATGATGGTCTGCATGAAGGCTTTTTTGACCAGAAAACCTTAGAATTTTTGTATGTTGACAAACCAGTTTTGTCAGTTTTCCATATGTTACCAAAAGTACATAAATCCTTTACTGATGTTAGAGGTAGGCCTGTTGTGTTGGACATTGGTTACCGTTGTGAACCCTTGTCACAGTGGTTGGACAGCATCCTACAACCATTGATTCTGTCACTCAAAAGTTATCTGAGAGACACACAGCACCTGCTATCTCTTTTGGATAATGTTCAATGGATTGAAGCCCACTCGTGGCTTACAGTTGACGTAACTTCTTTGTACTCAAGTATCCAACATGCAAAGGGACTTGAGGCATTGGCATATTTTTGAAAAACAAGACAGACTATGATAGAGAATTCCAAATGTACATTTTAAGAATTTCAGAGTATTTACTTACCCACAACTTTTTCTTCTTTGAGGGGGATTTCTATCTCCAGAGATAGCCATGTTTGCCCCAACCTATGCCAATCTGTGTTTAGGTTCGTGGGAGGTGTCCCACATCTTTGGAGATGGGAACCCCTTCAAGAATAATATTGCCTTTTACAGGTGATATATAGACAATCTTGTTTTAATTTGGAGAGGTGACACCCCTTTAGTGGAGGATTTTCTAGCATACATGAACAATAATGAGGTTGGTATTTATTTTACCATGGAGCATCAACTCACAGAAATTAACTATCTTGACGTCACCCTGAGGGCATCACAAAATAATGCCAATGTAGAAACTACATTGTATCGTAAACCCATCTCAGGGAACACAGTATTACATGGTAAAAGTTGACACGCTCGTCATATCCCTTATGCTATATCAAAGGGACAGCTAATTAGAGTAAAACTTAATTGCTCTAAGGATTCAGAGTTTATTAAACGATTGCATGCCAGGGGATACCCTAAGGGCGATGTAGCGAAAGCTAAAAGGGAGGTAGACTTAATGGATAGGAAAAGTCTCCTGCAAACCCATGGTAACAAAAGGAAGTCCGCTACATATGAAGGGGTCACCTTCGTAACTAAATATTCAACTGAATATGATAAGATATGTGGAATAATAATAAAGCATTTTTCCATGATTTCAGCTGATGATAAGCTAGAGAGGGTTGTACAGGAACGCTGCAGATTTACTTATAAATGTGGAGCCATCCTAGGAAATATACTTTCACCCAGTAAATTGAGGAGAAGGAATGATAGGAAGAGCTCATGATTAGTCTGTATTGACATGTATGAGTGCCACTATTGGGCATATATAGCCTGTTCAGACGTAGAACAAGGTGCAGACTTTGAGTCTTTTGCAAATGGAAAATCATTCAAATTGGAGTCTTGTGTAAATTGTTGCTCTAATTATGTTGTTGTATACATGATTTTTTTTTTTTTTTTTAAATTATTTTTATTGAGGCAACGTAAAATACAATTATGTACAGTGATGAAATCAGGTCAACAATACAGGGAAATATAAATGAAAAAAAAAAAAAAACCGGCTACAATGACAAAATGACCCGGCAAACAATGATCATACTTCACTCAAGATATATCGAAGATGTGTCAAAAATAAAACAGTAATCAAAGCCTCTTTTTCTCTTTTTTTTCCTTTCCCTGTCTATGCTTTGTCAATAATGTTCTACATCTAGTATCTTCAGAATAGGCAACAGCAAAAAATTCAAATAAAAAAAACCTAGTCTAGGTATAGAGAGAGGCGCGGGGAGAGGAAAAGAGAGAGGGGGAGAAAAGAAAGAAAAAAAAAGAAAAAAAAAAAAAAAAAAAGAAAAATTCTCTTCTCCTTTTTTTTTTAAAAGAGTTATTCTCCTTCTCTTTCTCTCTCCTCCCAACTCCCACAAACCCCCTCCAATTAGATGGGAGCTTAAAGATTATTCACAATCCAATTATTACCATAGTCCTAATATGACTATTTCTGAGTGTCTAAAAGGGTATATTAGTTGATTTATTTCTTCTGGAGTAAATATTTTAATGAAGGCTGCCCATTTTTTAAAAAATGAGATTACTTCCTTTTCCGAAGTTAGAGATACATCCATTTGTTCAATAACGCATTGTTTTTTCATAAAATTTTTAATTTCTTGAATGCTAGGTATTGAGAAGTCTCTCCATTTTCCAAAAATTAAATTCCTCGTTGCCAGGATTGCCCCATTCCTAATTTTTTTTTTGCTCCGGAGAGAGTTCTGTTAAGAATACCACCCCTGCCAGAGAGAGAGAGAAAGTAGGAAGCTTCAGTGTATTAATTAGCCAAAACTCTACCTTTTTCCATAACTGCCTAATCCTAGGGCATGACCAAATCATATGGACTATGTCCACAGCCGGAGAAGAACATTTAGGACAAACATTGAAGTCATAATTGTGCCACTTAAACCCTTTGAGAGGAGTATAGTATGTTCTATAAAGTAGTTTAATATGTGACTCCCTCCAGTTTGTGGATAGTGTAGTCTGAGCTACAGTATCTATAGAATTCTCCACCTGTTCTATCTCAATGTCTAGACCTGGTACTAATTGATTCCATTTTTGAGTTATCTGTTGAAGATTGGATTCCCCATCTTTACTTATCAACAAGTTATACCAGCGCGATATCGACGATAGTTCATTTTTAGCCAGAATAGGCCAGTTATCTAACTCTCCCCACGACCATGACCAGCCGAACTTCTGTATTAACGAGAATAGATAATGCCTAGCTTGAAGATAAGCAAAAAAATCTTTATTGCTTAAATCAAATTCCTGTTTCAACCTTTCAAAGGTTTTGATCAATGCAGTACCCTGGTCGATAAATTGAGTCATGAGAAAGAGACCCTTTCTCTGCCAAATTTGGAACACTTGTGCTTGGATGCCCTCCTGAAATTCTGGATTGCCACATAGTCCTTGAAACTTTGGAATAGTTAAATCAATGTCTAGTTTGCGTCCTAATTTTTTCCAGGCTTGTATAACCTTATAAATTGATTGAATACCCCTCACTTTTTTTGGGATTAACTGTGTCGGGCAGTGAATTAAGGCTGAGGGATTGTAGGGGAATATAATGCTCCTCTCCAGGCTATTATTAGTAAAATAATCCTTATTTAGGATCCAGTCTATTACAATGCGTGAGAGGAAAACCAGGTTATACTTGTTAAGATCCGGAAGAGCCAATCCGCCATACCTCCTAGGAAGGTGGAGTTTATTTAGAGAAATTCGAGGTCTCTTGCACTTCCAGATAAAATATCGCAGCGCCCTATTTAAACTTTTCCAATCTCTGACTTTTAGCATCACTGGAATATTTTGGAGAGGGTATAGAATTTTAGGTAATAGAATCATTTTAAACAGAGCAATGCGCCCTGATAAGGATATTGGAAGGTTTTGCCAGCTTAACATGTATTCTTTGATTTTGGCTAGGATGGGAGAAATATTGAGATTATACCATTCATGTGGATTTGGCGAAACAAGGATCCCTAAGTATTTAAGATGGCTCAGCACCTCTCTAAATGGTGTCTTGTTAATTGAGAGCTCATTCTTCCTTACCCATAGTATCTCTGACTTAGAAACATTTAGCTTATAGCCTGAAAAGGAGCCAAATGCATTAGTTATCGAGATCAATCTCGGGATGTTGACTGCTGTATTGGACATATAAATTAAAACATCATCAGCGTATAAAGCAACTTTTGGTTCGACTGAACCAATCCTTATCCCTTGTATTCTCTGTCTAATTCTAATAGCCAATGGCTCAATCGCTAAATCGAATAAAAGTGGTGACAGGGGGCACCCCTGCCTTGTGCCCCTTTGTAAGTTAATTGAGTCAGATTCCAGTTTATTAACCACCAGTTTGGTTGTGGACTTAGAACATAGGTTATTAATGAAAAGAGGGAAATTATCCTTGAAACCGAACCGCTGTAAAGAGTTGTATACATGATTTGGTGTTCCCTTTGCAAATTACAGTATGTTGGTTGTACAACTAGGGAATACGTGACAGAATCATGGAACATCTGTTAGATGTTAAAAAATGTATCGTTTCATCTCTTTTGGTAAAACATTTTTTAGAGGTGCATCTTGGACATGTCAGTTGTCTGAGATGGAAAATCATTGAGAAGATCAAAAATCCGGAACGAAGTGGTGATCGCAGTAGGTTACTCTTTAAGAGAGAGACCTTCTGGATTTTCACCCTTGACACCAGGTCACCAAAAATTATTGGGAATAAACCCTGGAGATAGATAGTGCATCCTTTTACAGCTTTTCATCTTTATGCCTTCCCTAGTATTCATCTAGAGTTTAATTTAGAATGTAATAATCATTTAGGCAATTGTCACGAAGATATATGTACGTATGCCACCTGTATTCATCTACTTGCAATTGGGTATTTGTTCACCAGTAGCATAACAACATACATAAGGAGTGGAGATCAAGTTCTGTGGTGAGCTCCACAATGTTTTAATTAATTTTTGAATTTATTAATTCATGAATCGCTTATTCTATAATCGATAAGAATAAGTTGGGACATTGTTCAAATTATCTCCCACATGTGTAAACTCGTTTCACTGTATCCTATATGATTTTGCATAATACCTTATGGATATTTTATAGCAACATTGTAATTTGAAATATGCTACATTATTCTTGATAATATGAATCATATGGATCAATACATATACATATGTTTTTCTGTGTATTGTGCTTTCGTATATAAATCAGAAAATGTTTAGCTATTATTATAATTATTTTTACTTTTGTTACTAATAATTGTGTGTTTGTTTGGGGCAAACTGTTTAGTTTTATCTTAGGTTCTCAATGTATTATTTTCTTGTAATTTAAGCAATGAGAATATTACTTTGTTTAATCATGTGATCTGACCAATTAATTGTAGGGTTTGATTTTAAATACACCTGTGCTTGCTAATGTGAATGAGCATCTATGACTAAGGCATAAACCCGAAATGCGTAAGATGCGTGTTTTATCTCTGCTCCATTGAAGGAGATTTTCTGCAATAAAGGATTGGATTTTAGTTGGAGTGCCGGACTTTCTTTCTTCATATATATACTGACAGTGGTAGATTATGCCACCCGATACCCGAAGGTAATCCCCCTGTCCAAAATCCAGGCCGAGACAGTGGCCGATGCACTGCTTTGGATATTTGCCATGGTGGGTTTTCCCTGGGAGGTGAACTCAGACCAAGGAACCCAGTTCACTGCTTAGCTCACCCAGCAACTATGGAGGCTTTGTGTGATAAGACCCCTGCCAAACTCTCAATACCACCCCCAGACTAATGGGTTGAGCAACAACATGCTGCAACAACCTTCTTCTAATCCCACCAGAGATTTTCTATGGGGTTCAAGTCAAGTGACTGTGATGGCTACTGTAGAATCTTCCAGGACTTCTTCTGTAACCAAGCCTTGGTGGAATTTGAAAAATCCTAGGAGAAAACATAATGCTGCCTGTGAGGAAGCTGAAGCTTGGACCATTGGACCTTCCAACAGGACAATGATCCCAAGAATATTTCAAATTCCACCAAGGCTTGGTTGCAGAAGAAGTCCTGGAAGATACTACAGTGACCATTACAGTTACCTGACTTGAACCCCAAAGAAAATCTCTGGTGGGATTTGAAGAAGGCTGCTACAGCACGCAAACCACATAATATTACTGAGCTGGAGGCCATTGCTCATGAGGAAAGGTCTTAGATTCCTCAGTAACTCTACCAGAAGCTGGTGTCTGGCTATGCATCTCATTTGCAGAAGATCATAACAGCAAAAGGGTGCTCCACTAACCACTAAAGATGCTTGCCATGAAGAGGTTGAACATTTTTGAGACTGCAGAATTTATTAAAAGTTGCATTTTCAATTGAATTCAATATGTAAACCACTTGAAGCATTTGTTGTGTTAAGCTATTTCAATTGCTTTTGTTTGATTTGTTTATTGCAAACAGCTGAAAGTCTATAAATGTTTACAATAAACCTGATTTGCATTTGGGTTGAATAATTTTGATTACAAATGTATATTAATAAATATATTTAAATTAAAAAGAAAATTTCTTTCTAAGTGAAGAACAAAGGTATTAGAAGTGTTTGCATAAAAAGGGTGTGGAGCCTTGCCATGCTAGAAGATGGCCGCATAGAGTTTGAGCTCCCAGACCCCTAGTATATAACAATGACATTTATGCATCAGATCAAAAGTGTATTCTCTAGCCTTAAGGGGCTGAGGAGAGGGGAGACAGCCTTGTTAAAACAGATAAGGATTGCAGGCATCTGTCGGTTACTCACTGGACATACGACTATTGTCGCAAAAACTATGTGCCCAGATCAGTGTTAAGTATGTGCTGGGAAAGGCTGGACAGACTGTGAAGCACACATGTTAACCTTTACATGCTAGCGCATTGCTTTCCAACATTAGAGATCTCCCTGTCAGGCTCATAACAAGCCTTACTGTGCAGCATTGAACTCCATCAACACAAACAAAGTTCTTGCACCATGCGGGTATCCAGCTCAATCACATGGCGCCAAAGCAGCTAATAAGTTTCACTTGAGTAATTGGCAATGTAAAGTTAAGGATCCCTTTGATATATATCACCAAACCTAATAAATGTGATAATTTAAACCTAAACCGACATAATCCCACTGCTATCACTCCTACTCTACTTAACCTCTACACCGCCAATACCCCACCTCAATTACCCCTACACTACTTAACCTCTACAATGCCAATATCCCACTGCAATAAACGTCCTAAGCTACTTAACCCCTTCAACGACACAACCACCCACAGCAAACTACAGCTACACTTCTTAACTAACAGTTAAACCCCCAAGACTTCTAGCCTAACACCCCCTAAGTTACAAAGCATAAAAAAACACTAACATTACTATATAAGGGGTTCCTTTGCATTCAAGCTTCAATATGCGGCGGTGACCGCATGAAGAGGACATTGGGGAGGGAATATTAGAAGATAAGATCAGAATATAAGAAGATCTAACGAAAAGAAGACACATCAGATAGAAGATGAATGAAGACCGGTTTAAAGAGGACAGCCCCAGTAGAAAGCAGTCTTGGATGAAGACCGCAGTATTTTTTTTAAAATGTATATTCTGAGCATAAGAGCTAAATCACTTAAGTAAAGTAAAAGATCTATAATCGCTTTAGGGAAATGCCCTGTGAAATTATTAGTGTAGGTTTTTTAAGATAAGCTTTTTTGGGGTGGGGGGTTACTTTGGTTTTAGAAAAGGGTTGTTTTTTTTTTAAGAAAAAGAGCTTTACTTACTTTAGGGCAATGTCCTACCAAATGACCTTTTCAGGGCAATTTTTAGTTTATGTTTTAGTGTTAGTATAGGGTTTTTTTGATTTTTTTAAATGGGACTTTAGTTTTAGTATAGACCTAACTGTTTATTATTAGAAGTTAATAGTTTTGCAGAGTTAATTGTTTAGAGTAGCATTACATTTATATACAAAGTCTGATATAGTATTCATACAGGAGACCAACTTTCGGAAAGGGGAAGAGCACAAATGGTTTAACAAAATTTACCCCACGGCCTATTTAGCCTCAAGATCAACGAAAAAAAATGGGGTGAGGATTCTCCTTCATAGGACCTTAACTTTCCAAACCACCCACATAGATAAGGATTCTGGGGGCAGATATTTAGCCGTGACTGGACTGGGTTTTGGAAGACCAATCACATAAGTCAATGTATACACACCAAACATGAACCAAGGCCCTTTTTTCAAAGAACTTAACAACAAAATATTATGACTTCAGAAAGGTATTTTCTGGGAGATGATTTTAACATCTCATTGGATCCCAGATTGGACACCTCTAACCTTTTCACCTAGTGTTAGGGTAAAGGTGAATGGCATACTATCAGACACATTTAAAATCTTAAATGGCACTTGTCAGGGTTGCCTCTTATTGCCGCTTCTATTCACAATTAATCATCAAAGTGTTGCAAGCAAGATCAGATCAAATCCAAGAGTAGAAGGTATTACAGTTGGGGAAAGGAAACAAAAACTTGCCATGTATGCAGATATTATCCTGCTAACTTTGACAAATATTGAGTCTTCCTCAGCCGCAGCTCTTTCTGAAATTGATGCATATGGTAAAGTATCAGATTTTCATCTCAATCTTAATAAATCAGAACTTTTGAACATCTCTGAATCACAATCATTACTAGTATTAGGAACACCTGGCCCTTAAAATTGCTCAGTCCAGGACCTCCTATTTGGGAATTACTCTTACCACTCATACAAACGATATAGCTGATACTGACTGCAAACATTTGAAGGAAGATATATCTAGGGACATGTCAGCCTGGAGAAATAAGTACCTTTCTTGTCTGGGATGCATGGGGTGGTGTAAATTAATATTTTATCCAGAATTCTGTTCATTATGCAAACCATCCCTATGCCACTCTCATCCCCATATATTTTGCAGATAAAAAATGCCATAGAAAGTTACATATGGCAAGACATAAAACCTAGGATTACTAAACACACATTATATCTTCCAAAAGACAGAAGTGGCTTAGGCGTTCCAAACCTCTTACTGTATAGGAAGGCTATTTTCCTAAAGAGATTGGTAGAATGTAGGGGCACAACTCAGATTATAAAGCTTGAGTCCAATTTGATAATGAGATTTTTTGAGTGGGGAATGTTGCTTCACTAGCATGGAAACCTTCCAATGCTCGTCCCAAAGAAATACAACACTATCCACTAGTAGCTGAACTATTTTTTCGAATGGGACAGAATCACCCATACAAGCAGTCACATTTCTACAACCTATTCTCCCCTAAAACTAATCAAAGAAAATCCAGAGTTAGGGCTATGAACATACTTAAAAAAACATTTGCCCTCTCTACACAGTAGACCAAGATGCTATGTGCCACATACTTGGAAATTGAAACCTGTCATACTAAAAGGAATGTGATGAGTGTCCCTTCTCCTCCTGGTTCTAATATGAACAATTATCTCATTATATTTCCACCCACAAATGCAAACCTTTCCTGACTAGACCCTGCACACAATTTGGAAAATTATGTCTACTACTACAACACCCAAGACACATGATTTCCCTGATTTATAAACTTCTGCTAATCCTGGATGAGAGTATACTACTATCATACATATACGGCTGGAAAAAGACCTAAATATCATGATAATGAACAAAGATGGGCTCAAAATGTTTGCCCTTGTGACAAAAAGCATCTCTCTCAGCCAATATGCAAGAAACAAATCACAAATTTCAGAGCAGATGGTACTTGATTCCAAGTAGACTTCAAATGATCTTTTCTGTGGAGATGAGGGGACACTACTTCATATCTAGTGGCATTGACCTAAATTAGACACTTTTTGATAGGAGGTCTCTGATGATATGGGCAGTGCATTTGGTTTGCCCAGCATGTTGTTGTATCATGGACCTTCGAAACTGAGAGGGCATGCTAAAAAATCCCCCCTTAATCATTATGCTTAATGGAACCAGGAGAATCATCCCAAAACACTGGAAAACTCAGGTACCCCCTACTAAATCTGAGTGGAGATAGAGAGTCACATAACTTCTACAACTGGATACACATTACTATTTCAGGTTTGGAAAGATAGAAATTCATGAGGTAATGTTACTAATCTGGGAAGTTAAAGTCTATAATTTGTTAGAAATAGGTTTGTAATTTCCACTTGCTGCCTATTTGAGGCCCTTTCTTCCTTCTGTACCCCCTCTTTTTATGTTCTGTTCTTTCTCCCTCCCCAGTACAGAGAATAAAGTCTATATTATTTAATGAAGTTAATAAATATACATGAGAAAATTATTAAAGAAAATTTGTATGCTCAACGGACCTACAATAAGTGGACTATTTCCTGAGCATGCTGCTTTTGTCTGCTGTACTGTTACAGGGTGGGTCCATTTAATCTAATTCTGGACTCCCAGATGAGTTCTAATTCCCAAGATTCTCAAGCCTCCTCATAATGTACACACATGTGTAACATATCTTCTACTTTTTTCTTTAATTATTGTATTATGCAAAAATTAAACCAGTTTAGGGACTGAGTTCCTTACTGGTAATAGCTGCGCACACACAAAATAATGACATAATATAATCAATGTCAATGAATTAGTCAATGTGATAAAATAATTAACTTATCTGTAATAATCATAAAATATCTTGTTACAATAGATGATCCACGAGAAGTACTGGCTGCTTGACAAAGAACCTCTCAGGTTTTGAATCCAAGTCCAGTAGTAGTTGTCTAAAAAATCAAGCGCACAAAAGCACTTCTCATAGTGCAATACATTTTAATACAATAAAAAATTTTTTTTAAGAGAAGATAAATTTCCCATACAAATGGGTACTCACAAAAGAGCCCTCAATCAAATGAGGTAAGATGCAGGCACAACTGTACAAGTTAAAGGTGCAACTCCTATGGGTTAGTTGTAATCCAAGCTTCCTCTCCCTCGGGCTTGCAAGGTATACTGTTGTCACTGCTCAGTAGTATCGATTAATATCGTTAGTACCCAATTAAATGCCCGAAAAAATAAATGGTTGAATACCTAGGCTTATCAGAGTCACCACACATATACTAATGGTGCAGTGTGTCCCCAGTTTCTGCCTAATTGGTATATTTACCAGAAAGTTGCACAAACAAATGCTTGTAAGAACCGCCAGATGCCCAGCATCGGTGTGACGTGACGTAAGGTGGGCATGGCCTAACGTGTTTCACGGGGAATCCGCTTCGCCAGAGGCTTTTGACAGCCCACCTTACTGCTGACATTTGTATTGTTGTTTTTAGGTTATTTTATAGCAGCAGCAGCACCCATTTGGAAATGACATCTTACCATTATGGCAATTATTTTTCAACAAGGAATACTGAGAGTGTTTCATCTGTAGAAGGGGATGACCCAGATATTGAAACAATAGATCCTAAGGAATTGTGTGTACGTTTGGAAAAACTAAGTAGAAATCAAATAAATCAATATTATGATAAACGTATTTTGAAAAAATTTATTAAAAAGAGATTAATACCCAGGGGTTTGAGAATACAAAAGACTGCAATTTTTGATTTAGCAGAAGTCGAATTTTATACAGAGTGGGGACAGGCTTTAGTGGACTGTTCCAACACCTTTTTAGATATTTTAGTAAGATACAGAGACATGAAATATACAAAGATCACAGAGGAAATAGATAAAATTAGAGAAGAATTAGAGAAACATAAGGGGGATGTTTTATATGAACAACTAAATAAGGACACAAAACAAAGGGTTTATGCATATGAATTGAAAATTAAAAATAGAAAAAATAGAAAATTAAAAAGAGATTGGTTAGAATATCTTGAAGAAACAAATCAGGAGAAGGATAAGGAGCTGAGTAATGTGACAGATATGGAAACCCCATATAGGGAGTCTGTAGATATAGATCAAGTTTTTGATGTACAAACAATAGTAAAAGCACCCTTTAATAAAAATATGGGACCAAAATCCAATAAAATATGATATAATTCACAACACAAATTCAACACTTATAGTAAAAACAATAGAACATATATTAATGGACAACCAAAAAGAAAGAAGACGTATTAAGAGAAATTCCAACATAAGAATAAAGGATACAATACAAACCAAAATTGGAGAAAAAACTCCAATTAGGAGGAACGAATGGGCCATCAAGGCAAACAAAGTAATGTATCCCAGTATTTCCAACCTAAAGAAACATACCAACAAAAATATAATAGCAATGGGAACACACACTTTTTTACCAAAAAGGGGAAAGATGCCCCTAAATATGATAAAAATAGAGACAGAAATATGACCGCACAATCCTCGTCAGCTTCCTCATCTTTTTTAGACAAGCGGGAAATAACCCACTATATGCACAAGAAAGTAGGACAAAAAAGACCTATAGAGTCCGACTAGGACAGCGAGGAGAAAGAATTATACAAAACAAAAAGGAGAAAATAGAATTAAAACAGGAGTGTACAAAAATATTTAACTTATCAAAAAAGAAATTAAATTCCCCAGAACTAAGTCTCCTGAAAAAGGGACTCAGCTTTGCCCCCACGCAGGGACCCAATTCTTTTGAACTGTTTATAGATCTAAATAGATTTATTAGAAAGTTAACACTCACCAGACATTTTCAAAAAAATACAGGAAAAATAGAAAACCAAATAAATAAAAATGATATGGACACCCTGCAAGGGTTAATCTCCTTAGAGACAGAGAGTATGGGTCAGAACTGTTGGAAAGATGGTCTAGATGACTATACTTTAAATATTTTACAAAGTTTAGAACTTGGGGGAAATAGAGAAAAACAAAATAACTTGTTGAAACCAAAGTCAGTATTTTTCCCAGTTCAGTCACAGGGGAACTTCATCTCTGTATTTTATAAATTGGTAGAAAAAGAACTTACCAATATATGTAAATCATTTGAGAGCAAAGAAAAACAGAAGTCCAATCTGAATAAATTTTAAAAGCAAGCGCTATTTAACTTAAGTAATGACCCCACGATAGTAATAAGGGAGGCAGACAAGGGGGGCAGTATAGTTATACAAAATAAGGAGGACTGTATTGCAGAAGCAACTAAAAATTTTAAGTGATGTAGTAACTTATAGAAAATTGAAACAAGATCCTACAAATCAATTTATAAAAGAAATTAAATAGTCTAGATGATTATGTGGCAGGAGGAACATATACCAAGGAGGAATATAGCTTTCTTCTCCAGGACAAATGCAGGGTGGCAATTGTTTACCATCTGCCAAAGATCCATAAGAATCAGGAAAAACCTCCAGGAAGACCCATTATATGGGGCATTGATTCTTTAACTTGCAACCTGTCACAATTTGTGGACAGTTTTCTTAAGCCAATGGTTTTTTCTTTAAAATCATATCTAAAGGACACACCACACATTTTGAAGGTGGTGGAAAAAATTGTGTGGAGACCAGGTTAAAGGTGGATAACCTTGGATGTTACATCCTTATACACTTGTATCCCCCATGAACGAGGACTAGAAAGTGTTGCTTTTTTTCTACAAAAACATGATCATCTACCAAGAGATAAAATACATCTTTTATTAGATTCCATTAATTTTATTCTGAAGAAAAACTATTTTCTGTTTGACCATCAATTCTTTTAGCAAATTGGGGGCACGGCGATGGAGACTCGCTTTATCCCCAATTATGCAAATTTAGACATAAGATCGTGGAAAGAGAATTTAATTTGGAACAACAATCCCCACCTAAACAATATCATTCTATGGAAACATTTTATAGATGATATAATAATTATATGGAATGGAGATGAGAACTCAGTGGACACATTTTTCCAGTATGTTAATAATAACAACTATAATTTAAAATGTACTCAGAAAAACAATAAGAAACAAATAGAATTTTTAGATATAGTTTTATCTTCAGAACAGGAGTGTACCATTACCAACCTATATAGTAAAGATACAGATTCAAATAGTTATATGCATGCTTCTGGTGGACATCATAAGAACTGGATAAATAAAATTCCATTTGCACAGTTCCAGAGGGTCAGAAGGAACTGCTCCAGTATGGTTACTTTCGAACAAGAATCAAGTAAATAAAAAAAAAAAATTTAGAGCAAAGTTTTACCAAAATGAAATTATTGAAACAGGTTATGAAAAGGCAAGGAACCTAGTTGGATTGCCAAAAAGGAAAAGACAACAAAACATGCAAAATAATATTTTCTTAACAAAATATAATAGGGAATCAAATAAGATAAAAAAAAACAATAAGGAAACATTGGCATGTCCTTTTTACAGGACCCCTTTCTAAACAAAACCTTAGACCCCATACCAAGAGTAGTTTTTAGGAAAAACAAAAACTTGAAAGAAATTCTTGCACCTACCAAATTAAGAGAAAATACCAAAAATGGAAAAAGTAATTGGTTAGATAAATCAACCAAAGGTTTCTTTAAGTGCAATAGGAAGGGGTGCAATACTTGTCCAATAATTCACCATGATAACAAACACATTACCTCTAGTTCCAATGGACAAACAACAGAGATTAAACATACTATGAAATACTATGAAATGTATTTGTTAGAAAGCTCATACAAAAACAATATATAGGAAGGACAAAGAGAACTATAAAAAGGAGAGTGATGGAACATCTAAAAAATATTGAGAAGGGGAATGTGGTACATGGTGTCACTGACCATTTTAGGGATTTTCACAATAATGATAATTCTGGTCTCAAATTTATAGCAATAGAGCAGGTGATCCTAGATGAGAGAAGAGGTAATAGGTTACTCTTATTGAGACAAAGAGAAACCTTTTGGATCCACCGTTTACAAACCCTGGATCCCCTGGGAATGAATAGGGAGGTGGATATTCAGGCCTTTTTGATGTAAAAGTGAGGTCCTTTATTGGGTGCAAAATATGAAATATTATTATCTATGATTTATATATAAACATGAATTAATATAAGTTAAATTATTATCCCCCTTCTAATGTACAATATAAGAGATTTGTATATATTACCTACAAGCTAGATCCAATATGAATATATGTATATACATTTTGACATAGAGAACAGAGAAAGGATGCCCCCTAGTGTAGCCAGTATGGACAATTCGGAACAGGTACAACAAATATATGGTGGGTACTCACAATATATAGAGGCAAAGATAATGTATAGGTGAACGGTCTGAGAACTTTCAGTGTCTCAGTAAACTCTGCATCAGCAAGGGCTGCTCCTTCTTGAACCAAAAGGGAACTCAATGATCTATAGAATAGGAAATATAAAGGGCGACTCCTAGTGCAGATCAATTTGACTTTATAAATCCCGGTAGTAACCCAAATATCCCAGGGTACTCACATTTTTTGAAGCAGCAAATGGTGCATAAAGCGCCTACTGGACTATTGAAAGTGGCCCAGTGCACATATAAACACCAAAGTCCTCAATGTGTGTTACCAAAGGGTCTCCAGTGATCAATGATGGTTGGTAAAAAGAGACTGACAAAAAGTGCTAATGATAAAAGTAGGTATTTATATAAAAAAGGTCAAAAATATACAATGTATAGTATATAAAGTTACTATATTGCTACGCGTTTCTCACAGCACTTTGAGTCTAAGATATACAGTCGTCCATGAGGATGACTGTATATCTTAGACTCAAAGTGCTGTGAGTACTATATGCCTGAGGAAATGGCGGAGAGGATGCAGAGAAACGCGTAGCAATATAGTGACTTTATATACTACACATTCTATATTTTTAACCTTTTTTTTATATAAATACATACTTTTATCATAAGCACTTTGTCAGTCTTTTTTTACCTACCATCATCGATCACTGGAGACCCTTTGGTAACACACATTGAGGACTTTGGTGTTTATATGTGCACTGGGCCACTTTCAATAGTCCAGTAGGCGCTTTATGCACCATTTGGTGCTTCAATAAATGTGAGTACCCTGGGATATTTGGGTTACCCTGGGGACTTATAAAATCAAATTGATCTGAACTAGGAGTTGCCCTTTATATTTCCTATTCTACATTTCAACATAATTTTAGCTATAGAACTTTTTAAACCACAGTTTATATAAATTTAATTATATTTATTATAATTAGGAATTATGTAATAACAGCATATCAATGCCACATATGTAGATTAGATTTTAAATTAATGTCAGCAAATTGGGATTTACCCACTATTACAATATTAAAGATGTTGCTTCCTCGTTTGTTGGTCTTTTGTATCCCTAAGCCCTCTTGGTTTCGTCTACAGATGGTCAAAATAGCTTAAGCAATATATGATAAAATGCAAAGTGTTGGGGGTTCACCAGCACTCATAGACAGTTGCACAGATTTCAGGGCAGTTAACTCCAGCAAAGCCTGGGTGCAAAGCCCATAGGGACAATTACTAAATAAAATTATTAAAACAACACATAGAAAGTCTAGCACTCTCTTGCTAGCACAGCTAGATTAAATGCAAAATCAAGGTTGCAGGTTCACTGGATATTTACCCGGTCTGGTTTGAGAGTGCAGCCCCTTTCTGTGTTTTGTTTGTGCCTAGAGAAATTATAAAGGGTCTGTTGTCCCTTGTTTGTATCTCAGTGTGTTTGGTTGAAGGCATGAATTGTGTGGCTGTAGGTGAGGGACCCAGGGAGGAAGAGACCATTTGGCCAAATACTGTAACTAGCTCTTACATTTTGCTTTTAATCTAGCTGTGTGCTTGCAAGAGGATGCCAGACTTTTTATTTTATAATTTTCAAAAAAAATCTAATTAAAAAAATGTTGTTTTGTAATTTTCCCTATTGGCTTTGCACCCTGGCTTGGCTGGAGATAACTGCCCGAGTCCCTGAAATATGTGTATCTGTCTGTCTGTGAGTGCTGGTGAGCACTCAGGGATGTGAGTTTTGCATGGGATGTGTACCCAGTCTAGCCTGAGAGTGCAGTCAATTTCTGTGTATTGTATGTGTATATATGTGCATGTATATATATATATATATATATATATATCTGCTCTAGTGAGATTTTCTAAGCAGTCTTGTCTTGTTATCTGTTTGGTTCTCTCTATCATCTATCTATCTATCTATCTATCTACATACATATATACATACATATACACATATATATATATATATATATATATATATATATGTATATATATATATATATATATATATATATATATATATACACACAGAACCCCTGGCATTTCATTTACTAGCAAGCACACAGTAATATTTAAAAGCAAAACTGTGAGAGTCAGTTGCATTTGGCACCAAACGGTATAAGCCCAGGACCACGTCAACGTCTCTCCCCTCCTCGGTTTCTAACCAAGCAGCTACACAATGCATACTTTCAAACAAACTGAGAACCAACACCAGGGTGTCACAGGTCTTATTAATTTACTTTAAGTAAATACAAAACACAGAAACGGACCACACTCTCAGACTTGACAGGGTACACATCCCAAGTTTACTTTAAGTTTTAGTTGTTGGAACTGTGCAGCTGTCTGTAAGTATTCAGGGTTGTGAGGCTCACAGTGACTTGGGATGTGTACCCTGTGAAATATTACATATTGTCATGTCAGGTTAGCGCACTTGAGAATATGCAATTGGGTTTGCGCATGAGTGGGGTGTTTTCTACCCACTTTTTTTTGCTCAGTTGACTTCTATGGGGGAATATGTTATCGCTCATGCAATATTGTAAGTTCAGATTTGTTAGTGCGTGAGCAAAAACATTTTACTTTCAACTTGTAGTACGGGCACAACCCGACACATGCAAAAAGCTTACTTATTGCACTGTAAAAAATTTTGGACATCAAGTTGATGTTTGACTTTCAACATAAAAGAGCAGATACTTCTCTTCGAAAAGCCATTACAACCAATTCCTTATTGCACGCCTCGAGTGCACACCCGAAGCATGTATTTTGTGGCCTTGCAAAAGGCCAGTTTCTTCAAAATAGACGTATCAGCTCAAGAGAGGATGCATTCGAGGCAGAATCTAAGGACTTGGCTAACAGATTTAAACAGAGAGGATATCCAAAGGATCTAATAAACAGCACCCTAGAGGAGGTTAAACAACAGAAACGCGAAAACCTCTTAGGAAGAACAAGAAAGAACAAGGAACAAAATAGTGAAGTATATAAGAAACCAACTTTTGTTACCAAATATTCTTCACAATACTATGAAGTGTGCAAAATAATTAAAAAATATTTGCCCATTTTATATGGTGATGACCTACTTAAAGATAGTATTAAAAAGGGATGTACATTTGTGTACTCTAGGAATCTTACACTAGGCAATATGGTTTCTCTCAGTCAACTTAGAGCCCCTAGTAGTAATAGTTCTTGGCTTACCGACAATGGCACATATAGATGTGGAAAAAAAACTGTTAAGCATGTGAACACATTAAAGTAGGCCTTAATTTTATGTCATACTCAACAGGTCAGAATTTTGACACCAAGGGTTGCATCAAGTGCTTTTCGACATTTGTGGTATATCTTATTGAATGCTCGGTTCATTTCAAACAGTATATAGGGATGACAACTCAAGATGTCCGTACTAGGATACTTGTTTTTCAAATGGATCCCCGAGCCGAAATATTACAAGTTTTGTCCAGCCGTGGGAGTGTAAAGTGGCAGCGCAAGGTGGTAGGAGAAAGAGGTGAGCGGCTACGGAGTTGTGCGAAGCTGCATACAACATTGCTGAGGTTGGAAGCTGCAGATTACTGACATCATCTAGAGGTGCTGGGTACACGAGCTGCGGTAGTAGCGGGAGCAGAGGAGGTCCCAGGAGTGTTACAGAGCCCGGTTCTGAATGTCGGTGGATAGAGGTAACAAGAGCATAGGAGGCTTTTTTGAGATAAGGCCATCAGAAAATCCCGACAGGACATTAAAATTGACCTCGAAGCGGTGAGTCAGAAAAATATTTATATTTACGTATGGGCCGACAGCTGTACAGCAACATAACTGACCTGCATGCATATGTGTAAAAGTGTGCCGTTCACTCCTAGTATCCATCACACCTGCTACAATCCACAAGAAACTGGAATCTTGTTGTTATTGTTTTTTTGGCTAAGTTGTGATATAACAGGAATGACTCTACATCTTGTGCTATATTGCACTGTTAGCACACAGGTGAAAGTGCTAAATAGCGCTCCAATCATAATCTAGCCCACAATGGGGTGCTAAATTTATAAAAATCTATATTCAAAACGTACAGGCCGGGGGACGGAGTCAACAGCCTAACAGGGCAGACGTATTTCTAAAGAGCTTCTGCGACAATCCTAGCGTTTAAGCTATTATCTTGGACTAAATTACCCTAACTTGCCTGAAAAGAGTTCCTGACCCAACCAGGAGTGCTCCGGCTGCATCTGGGGACCATTTGACATTCCGCCGTGAACCATTTGGCGTTCTGCCCGCGATGGGCGCAACTGCTGACCACCATGCCGGTGTAGGAAATACCACGGCTTTTGTGGCCTACACAGAAGTTGGCTTCACCCGAGAGGAAAAGTGCCTGAACGGCGAAAGCATTCATCGCAGCAGTCCCATAGCTCTCACATCCTGCCTACAGCTTTGGGCCCGATCTTCACTGCCATGCAGCTCTCCTGGGGCCTGACCCACGGGTACAGCCCACTGAAGACCCATTGGCTCAGGCAGCTGCACTACAAGATCACACTGCAGATGTACGGGTAAGGAGCAACATTTGTTCTTTCCGAGACCCGTGAGATGCCTCTGAATTCCTTGTGTCTGTAGGCCCACTGTTTGACATGCTCTCTCACACTAGAAGGCCCCTCCTGGGCCCCACACCTTCCAGTCAACCTTTTAAGGCCTCCAAAGCAGTCTATCAGTGACTACACCACCGGTGCCCACTTGGCAGTACCACACCGGAGGGCCAGGGCTCCGCTCCAGAGTTGTAAAATATTCTGGGCTGTAGGCGGTCCTGGCCCTGGGGGGGCTGAGAGCTTGATTGGTATCATCCTGATGCAACTTGCAGCCTAGTAGGCTGGGAATCAAGTGAGTGAAAGCTTCGGTACAGATCCTACACAAATTTAACAGCAGTAACCTGCACTTTGAGGGAGAAAACTAAATAAGCCACATTTGAGAGGCCTTCCTAACCAAACTGGGAACAGTGCTGGGATACTTACCCCCTTCCCACTTACCTGAATTCCTCCTGATCACAGGAGGACTACCCAATCACTCCACAGCCAGTGTGGTTGCAGACCCCAGCTTCTTATTAACCGGGCCCTGTTTCATCATCATCATTGGCCCTATACTTAACCACCCTATCTCCTTTGGTTTTTGTGGTGGGTGGTTGCACCTTATAGTAGGAGTAACAGTACCTTAATAACTCCTTATTGGGCCTGATCCTAAGCTACTGGGACTAACATTGCATTTGTGAACTGTCCATTAATGTATCAAGGATATTGTTGTAACTCTGTTTAAAGATTGCACACTAGTTGTGTGAAATAACCTATGCTGGTTTGCTCTCTCTCCTCTCCCTTTCCGGCTTAGCTTGTCTAGGTGGGTCACCTCCACTCTCCTGTTCCCCCCCTCTGGTGAGGATGTATCCCACATTCCCCGAGGAGAGAGAATATATCTGTGACTTGTTTTAGCAACTAAGTTGCGGCAGAAAATTTTGTTTCGGTTCATTTTGGATCGATTTGGATGTTTTCGAATTTCGTTTTCGGATCGATTCGAATTCGGGTACATTCTAATGCATTCATTTCGGATTCCTATGGATTCGAATAAATTCAGATGTATTTGGTTCGGATTCGATTAGTAAATTCGGGAGTTTGTTATGTGTTAGGTGGGTAGTGCTGTGTATTAGACTAGTGTTATGTACTGTAATATTAGGTGTAACCCATAGCAGAGTGATATAACCTAATATACTGTACAATACTAGTGTAATTGTGATTAGTCCATGGCCATCTGAATGTAACAAATAAATCTGAACTAATTCTGATTTATCTGTTAGTTTTGGTGCTACGATAATTCAGAAATTCAAATCGATCCGAAGCTCCGAATTTGACAAATTCGTCCGAATGTCGATTTGGAACGAAATAAAACGCACATGTCTAGTGTCCTCTAGGAGTACCAACAATTATAGTTTAAAGGGTGTTGTTGTAATACTTTCGGATGTTTTAATTGTTTTGCCTGTAAAGTTCTCTGTGCTGGATTGCCCCCTCTCCTCTCCCTTTCCTGCCTAGCTTGTCTAGGTGGGTTACCTCCACTTTCCTTTCCCCCCCCCTGAAGAGGAAGTACCCCAAGTTTCCTGGGGAGAGGGAGCATCTCTGTGATTTGCTTAAATAACCTGGTTGAATTACAGGTGCTATCAAAGGGTAAACTGTTGTAACACTAAACGTATATTGATCTGGTTCATCACTAAAGCCCAGGGCCTGCCTTGCTGGGGCTGCACTAAGTTCGGATTTTCGACCATCTTGAGAGGCTTTTTGTCACCTCACGATGGAGATGGTGTAGCCCCAGTGAGTCAGCTGAGGTTAGCCTCGCTCATGTATATGTTTCTCTGTGTATAATTGCATTCTCAGGCATAGCTTAATAACTTATTTGTGACAGTGAGACTGACTAAGATATTATCACCACATCCAGAGGCTGGCCACCACTTCCTTAAATATGCCACATACTTTGAGAAGGCACCCTAGGACCCCAGCGACGGTCAAAAAGACCATTTTCAACCAAAAGAACCAAAACCCTACAGGACGAGACCTGAGTGAGCCTGAGTCACAAGATGAGGGTTCTCAGTCCAATACGCAGTCTACTACTCACTTGCAACACTATATTACTGAATCCACAATGAAAAAAATGTTGGCTGCGCAGACTAAGTCCATAACCGCCGAGATCCAAAGAAGCTCCACTGAGCTGAGGAAAGATATTGCAGAGATTGGGGAGAGAGTAGACACGTTAGAGAGGCAGCACGATGACCTTGCCACAGACTACTCAAATCTATTGTCCTACACTGAGAACCTAGCGGACCAAATCACGCAACTTGAACTATAACTGGCAGATGTGGAGGACAGAGCCTGGAGAAACAATATCCGTTTCAGAGGGATACCGTAGAGTTTGTCTGCAGGAGAGCTACAAAAATACCTCAAGTCTCTTTTCACAGCACTTTTGGGCACCTTAGAGGGTTCTTCCCACACAATGGACCAAGACCAAAAAAAATGTCATCGGACAGACCTACAGATGTTGTGGTATGTTTCCACCACTTTACCTTTAAAGACTGATGAAGGCCGCCTTCAGTAAACCAGCCCTTCCAGATAATTTGAAAGATGTGCAGCTTCTCCCGGACCTGTCTGCCCACACTCTGCAACAGTGCAGGACTTTTATGCCTTTAACCTCTCTACTCAGAAAGGCAAATATCAAGTACAGGTGTTGTTACCCTAAGAAACTAATAGTGACAGAGGATAACGAAACTCATGTGGTGACCTCTCTATCTCAGGGTCACACCCTTCTGTCTAACTGGGGTCTGCAAACGGAGCAGGGGCCTCCATCTGCAACTCATTCTACCAAACTTCGGGCCTCAGCCCAGAATGGACGATGAGAGAACAAAGACCGAAGCGGCAGAAACCCAGCCCTCCTAATCTGTCTCTCAGGTCTCAAGCCTTGCCGACCTGAATAAAACCTCGCATTCCTGGTGGACTATAAGTAGTATGAACAAGCTATGCCTTAATAGTTACTTTCTTTGTTTGTCACATGTGATGTTATTTATTGCTATTAGAAATGTTAGCTTGCATTATGATGTCTGTTTAAGAGCGGGCCTGACTCTCTTCCATAACTGTATTAGCTCCCCCCAAATCTAGAGCCCACATCTGGGTTCCACTTAGGTGAATTATTTTCACCAATATTCCCCTTCTCTGGTTTCCTTCCCTCCCCCTTACTCCCCAGTTAGGTGAAATCTAATCTGACCTGCAGTCTAGGGTCACACATGGCCTCCCTTAGATTCATCGCCCATAACGTGAGAGGCCTGAACACGACTTGTAAAAGAAACCTATTTGCTAGATTCCTTAAATATCACAGGGCGGACGTAGCATTCCTCCAAGAGATGCACTTAGTGACAGATGGCCCACCTATCTCTACCTTGAAAGACTTCCCCGTATTTGAATTGGGCCCCTTCACCAAAGAAGCGAGGGGTGTTGCTATTTTGGTAAATAAAAGAGTTGCATACAAACCAATTCATGTCATCAGAGATCCCCAAGCTAGGTATATGTCAGGGTTGTCATCATATAGTTCATTGTGTCTTTAAATTCTAATTACCACAGCAGTATTTAAGGCTCCACCTAGTGTTACCCTTTGCTTGGTAATTTAATTCTGTACCTTTGTGTATGCTGTTTGATATTGACCCAGCCATTCCTTGCTGTCTAAGTGGGGATTCCTCTTTGTATTACACTTACCTGGATATCTGAATCTCTAATATTCTGTGACATTGCAGCATCTCTCCTGAGTCTCCTCTAAAAGATTGTCACATAACTCCAATTCTGGATATCG
The DNA here is from genome assembly GCF_027579735.1 of Bombina bombina. Classification (NCBI taxonomy): domain Eukaryota; kingdom Metazoa; phylum Chordata; class Amphibia; order Anura; family Bombinatoridae; genus Bombina; species Bombina bombina. Next base: position 332,716,561 of record NC_069505.1, read on the forward strand.
TTTGGTTTTGCCTGCACACAGATCTCTACTCTCTGCACTGCAGCCTGGCCTGTGACATCACTCCCAGCTCCTCTGTGTACTCAAACGGCTGCTGCAGCGCACACACTGCCTTTCATTACAGATAGCTTGCCTTTCTCTCCGGATTAGCTCACAGGACAACTGCTAGACAAGTTTCTGATGCTGGTCTGAACTCACCTTCACACAGCATACTCCGGTCTGTATAATAACAATATCACTGTGGATTCATATGTTACTCCTCTCATGCTTATACACAGCTTCTGGTAAACAAATCTGTCTGCTTGTTATTGCTGCTTGTTGAATTACTTTTACTTGATTGCAAACAACTTATCACGCTTCTCACATTTAAGCATTTAACCATAAGCTTGCTGTTTGTGCCTGAAACTAACCCTGCATAATTCTCTTAAGACTTATATTGCTCATATGAAGATAAATCAATTACAGTGCTAACAGCCTGCACAATTAAGGCTGAAGATAGTGTGTCTGTATGAGAGTGTGCAAACAACTGTATATATTTTATATGTCTGGATTTGAAGACTGAAATTTACTCTGGGAACAGATTTTCTTTTATTCTGATTGTTACTTTTTCTGGAATTAGAGCAATCCTATTTCATCTGCCATATCATAGGATTGACTCATTCCTTATATTTTCTCTAATAACATCTTCACACTGTATCCTTACAGTAGTGACCCTCAGATCTATGAGCACAACAGGGTTCTATAAGTTAGATCTTAATGAGCCCCAGGTAAGGTGTGAGACTGAGTGGTCCTATAAAATATCAGGATACTAGTTTATACCAGAACATTACAGTATATCATCCTAATATGCAATCTAGACCACATCACTTACACCTTGGTCTCTATTTACCTACCAAATACCCTACAACCCGCATATCTAAAAAAGATCCTACGCAAGGTGGACCAAGTTAAGCAGGGTAGGGTGATCCTGGCAGGTGACTTCAATATGGTAGGGGATAGTAAAATGGATAGGAAGTCCAAGCCCACTAAAAAGAAGATCACCGCCTCTGATCCAGCGAGCCTTAGTTTTAGAATCCTTATGGCACAACATGGTTATTACAATATTTGGAGGTCCTTCCACTCCTCAAACAGGGATAACACCCACTTTTCTTACCCCCACAGAACATACTATAGGTTGTATTACCTGTTTTGCCACTCTGAAGCTATAAAACTAGTTCAATCTGTAGGTATTTCACTCTGCCCATAGTCAGATCATGACCAAGTAAGCCCTTAAATCAGTGATCACGGTTAGGACTAAGCCCACCTGGCGGTTGCCCCATCATGTACTGTTGGGCATACCCTTTAGAGAGGATACGACTATTTATGCAGACTAATGGCAACCCCCAAATCCGAGATGATATCGTATGGGGAGCATTTAAGGCTACTGTTAGGGGCCTTTTAAAAGAACACAGGCTTGTTCAAGGAAACAAGCAGGCCTTTCCCTTTCCCAAGCCCATTGCAAGTTAAAAGACCTTGAACACCTACACCGCACTCCCCTGATTTGAGTGACAATATTGCCGAACTTAGACGGCAAATTGCCCAAATTGAATTCAAGAAAACACAATCTCATCTATTTAAACTCAAGCAACTCTTCTATTCAAAAAGCAACAAAGCCGACACTTTGCTAGCAAATAGACTGAGGCAGAGGGTGGGGGCCTCACGGGTGCAAGCCTTGAGACAGGGTGATTTGATATATAGGCTCCCAGCACAGATTGGCCAAAGGTTTGGTGAATATTACTCGGCCCTATACAATATTCATCAAAATAAACCCATAAAACTTGCCTGTCATGAGGCTATAAACTCCTTCTTAAGCTCCTTGAAGCTGCCAATCCTTAATAAGGACCAGAAGGAAGCTTTGGCAAGTCCTTTCTCCATTCAAGAGATTAAACATGTAATTAAAAAGTTAAAACCATTTAAAGCCCTAGGCCCAGATGGCTATTTGACAGTCTTTTATAAGACGTTCATGGATAAAATATCACCCCTCTTACTCAAATTTTTTACCTTGGCTAGTGAAGAAGGGAGATTTCAGGGGGAGTTCCTTGAGGCTGTTGGACATCCTCCTGGAGTCCAAAAGATTGAACAAGCCCCTCGCGGTGGTCTCTCTCGACGCCGAGAAGACATTTGATCGCATTAGATGGGACTATCTTTGGAAGGTCTTAGAAATATTCCGATTCCCAGAACCCGTGGTGTTGGCTATAAAAGCCTTATACTCCTCACCTTCATCCTTTGTTCAAGGCCTGGGATTCACTTCCCCCCATTTCCCCATATCCAATGTAACCCAACAGGTATGCCCCCTGTCTCCCTTGTTATTTGCCCTAGCAATAGAACCCCTAGCAGCACAAATTAGGAACGACTCTGACATTGAGGGCATCACCATGGCACAGTCCACAAGGTCGCGTTATTCGCAGACGATATCACACTGCTCTCCACTAAGCCAAAACAGATGATCCCTAAATTGATAGAGACTTTACAATGGTTCAGTAACCTCTCCTACTACAAACTGAATCACAACAAAATCGAAGCATTCCTCATAGGGTTCCCGGCTGAGTTTGCTAAATATCTTAGAGATAAATATAATTTCATATAGTCAGAAACACCCATATATATATATATATATATATATATATATATATATCCAAAAGTAAAAAGCACTCACCGGGTCTTGAAAGCCAACATCTGTTTAATGCAAATAAAAGTGACGTTTTGGGGTTGCCCCCGTCCTCAGACAATATTTACAGAATAGTGAAAAACTTACCCCATTTATCAGAACCCAACTCCCATCTGCGGTACTGTCGGCGGCGTTCCGGAAGTCCATCAAGCGCGTGGTATGTACTTACGTCATAGGTTGCCGTAGCAACTGGACGCCGTTCGGCAGACCTGTGTTAGATTAAAAGCATAATAAAAAACAACATAGCAAAAAACGTGCAGGCAGTAATAACAGGATCAGTTCAATTCCTTACTTGTTATGTGTGGATCAGAAGTTCGAGACCACTGGCATGTTTTAAGGTGCCGTACCGTTGCTAGGTGCAATATATTACAGACACTTTGGTCCTCCACACTTTCTGACGTGCTTTGTGGATAGGATTGCGTTTTTATCTTTAAAAAATTACTAGCCTAAGCGTAGTGTGCAGGACCAAAGTGTCTGTCTAATATAATTTTAATGATGAACTTTCAATAAAGCTTCAAGTTTTTAATTATTTCTCTTCAGCTCTTTGCATTTACAACACGGTGGTGACAACAGCCTTTCTTCATCTGTAAATAAACCAAGTCGGCAGATATTACCCTACAGAATGGGGTTGTGAGGAGACAGAAGTTACGGCATGGCTTCCACCTTACAGTTGAGAGTGGTAAAGTGTATGGTTTATGGATTAAACTTGATACATTAAATACTACACTATATATTCTCCCTTGGGCTTGCCTTTGTATACATCATGCCTCTACTTTCTCCAAACCCAGGAGACAAAGAAATGGTTAGGATGGATACAAGCACAAGAATACAGGGCACCTGGTGCCATTAAAGAGAGTCCTTAGACATTAATATTTACCTTAAATTGATTGAGTTTAACTATAGTAAGTACACACCTGAAAGGGGAAATATTCATTGTCATTCTTATTACAGACTAACTTCTCTACACTGAGAGCATATTCTATGTGCACTATTACTATTAATTCACATTAAACTTTACATTTTGGGTAGTGATGTCGCAAACTTAAAATTTTCCGTTCGCGAACGGCGAACACAAACTTCCACAAATGTTCGTGAACGGGCGAACCGGGTGAACCGCCATTGACTTCAATAGGCAGGCGAATTTTAAAACTCACAGGGACTCTTTCTGGCCACAATAGTGATGGAAAAGTTGTTTCAAGGGTACTAACACCTGGACTGTGGCATGCCGGAGGGGGATCCATGGCAAAACTCCCACGTAAAATTACATAGTTAATGCAGAGTCTGGTTTTAATCCATAAAGGGCATAAATCACCTAACATTCCTAAATTGTTTGGAATAACATGCTTTAAAACATCAGGTATGATTTTGTATCGATCAGGTAGTGTAAGGGTTACGCCTGCTTCACAGTGACAGACCAATCTCCCCGTTTAATGCACCGCAAACAACCGCAAACAGTCCATTTGCACAACCGCAAACTCCCCATTTGCACAAGGTTGGATACCAAGCTAGCCATGTCCCGTTCCTTGTCCTCACTGATGTCATTGAAGGTCTCTTCCTCCACCCAGCCACGTACAACACCAAGGGTCCCCGAAAGGTGACAACAAGTCCCCTGGGACGCCTGCTGTGTTTGGTCTTCCACCTCCTCAAAGCCACCTTCCTCCTCTGACTCCTCTTCTTCAGACTCCTCTCTCTGCATTGCCTCTCTCTGCGTTATTATAAGGTGTGTTAAGTAGTACTATTCCTATCAGTTTAATCCCTGTTACGTCCCCTATCAGGGGACGTGTATATGGCATGGATTTTAGGAACCGGGAGATGGAAAAAGATGCTTGGTCGGTCCTCCTACTTCAAATTTGGGGCACTGCACGTGCAATCGTGGCCGGACTTTTAGCCGACGGACATTTGGCAGACGGACATTTGGCCGATGGACATTTGGCCGAAACACAAGTGGCTGTCAGATAACAGTCCGGCCACGAGATAGATAGATTTGATAGATAGATAGATACATAGATTAGATAGATCAATAGATGCAATAGATACATTTGATAGATACGATAGATAGATAGATAGATTTGATAGATAGATAATTACCCAGACAGAGAATTACAAGACGTGCGGTCTGTGACCCATGGTAAGGTTCCCAGAGGCAGTTGCGGCACCCGAGGCTCTGATTAGAACAGAGCATTCTGGAACGTATCTGCCCTCGGCCGAAATCGGAACATTCTTTAGCTTTCTGTCTGTCGGCCAAATGTCCGTCTGCCAAATGTCTGTCTGGCAAATATCCGTCTGCCAAATGTCCTTCTGCATTTTGTCAGAGCACCGCGTGCAATCTACTGTGCCACAAGATATGAGTGGTGTGTTAAGTAGTACTATTCTTATCAGTTTAATCCCTGTTACGTCCCCTATCAGGGGACGTTTATATGGCATGGATTTTAGGAACGGGGAGATGGAAAAAGATGCTTGGTCGGTCCTCCTACTTCAAATTTGGGGCACTGCGCTTGCAATCTACCGTGCCACCAGATATGAGTGGTGTGTTAAGAAGTACTATTCTTATCAGTTTAATCCCTGTTACGTCCCCTATCAGGGGACGTGTATATGGCATGGATTTTAGGAACGGGGAGATGGATAAAGATGCTTGGTCGGTCCTCCTACTTCAAATTTGGGGCACTGCGCTTGCAATCTACTGTGCCACCAGATATGAGTGGTGTGTTAAGTAGTACTATTCTTATCAGTTTAATCCCTGTTACGTCCCCTATCAGGGGACGTGTATATGGCATGGATTTTAGGAACCGGGAGATGGAAAAAGATGCTTGGTCGGTCCTCCTACTTCAAATTTGGGGCACTGTGTGTGCAATCTACTGTGCCACCAGATATGAGTGGTGTGTTAAGTAGTACTATTCTTATCAGTTTAATCCCTGTTACGTACCCTATCAGGGGACGTGTATATGGCATGGATTTTAGGAACCGGGAGATGGAAAAAGATGCTTGGTCGGTCCTCCTACTTCAAATTTGGGGCACTGTGTGTGCAATCTACTGTGCCACCAGATATGAGTGGTGTGTTAAGTAGTACTATTCTTATCAGTTTAAACCCTGTTATGTCCCCTATCAGGGGACGTGTATATGGCATGGATTTTAGGAACCGGGAGATGGAAAATGATGCTTTGTCGGTCCTCCTACTTCAAATTTGGGACACTGCGCGTGCAATCTAATGTGCCACCAGATAGAAGTGGTGTGTTAAGTAGTACTATTCCTATCAGTTTAATCCCTGTTACGTGCCTTTTTTTTGGTTTGGTTTTTGAAGCCACAGTGCAGCACCAGAGGCCAGAAAAATTTGGCATGGACACATGCCTGAAAAATAAGGTATTGTTGCAGCCGCTGCTGTAGCAGCGGCCAGAAAAATTGATGTTTGTTTCCCAGGCAGAAAGTGCCCTAAAACATTGTGGCTTGAATCCTAGTTGGTGGCGGATAAGTCACGCAAGTCATCCGGCATTCGAAGATAAAATACAGCAGCGTGTGGACCATTTTCAGCCCAAGGCAGCTCATCTCATCAGGCCTTTTTTACTCGAATATATCGCCCAATGTCAGTCCCTTTGGGATCCATCCCTCATTCATCTTAATAAAGGTGAGGTAATCTAGGCTTTTTTGACCTAGGCGACTTCTCTTCTCAGTGACAATACCTCCTGCTGCACTGAAGTTCCTTTCTGACAGGACACTTGAAGCGGGGCAGGCCAGAAGTTCTATCACAAATTTTGATAGCTCAGGCCACAGGTCAAGCCTGCACACCCAGTAGTCAAGGGGTTCATCACTCCTCAGAGTGTCGAGATCTGCAGTTAAGGCGAGGTAGTCTGCTACCTGTCGGTCGAGTCGTTCTCTGAGGGTGGACCCCTAAGGGCTGTGGCGATGCATAGCACTTAAAAAGCTCTGCATGTCCTCCATCAACAACACGTCTGTAAAGCATCCTGTCCTTGCCGGCGTGGTTGTGGGAGTCGGAGGATTACTTTCACCTCTTCCCCTGTTAGATTCCCGTTGTGCTGTGACATCACCCTTATACGCTGTGTAAAGCATACTTTTTAATTTATTTTGGAAGTGCTGCATCCTTTCCGACTTGTGGTAATTCGGTAACATTTCAGGCACTTTATGCTTATACCGGGGGTCTAGTAGCGTGGACACCCAGTACAGGTCGTTCTCCTTCAGCTTTTTTATACGAGGGTCCCTCAACAGGCACGACAGCATGAAAGACCCCATTTGCACAAGGTTGGATGCCGAGCTACTCATGTACCATTCCTCATCCTCAGTGATCTCACTGAAGGTATCTTCTTCCCCCAGCCACGTACAACACCACAGGTACCAGATAGGTGACAACGAGCACCATGGGATGCCTGTTGTGGTTGGTCTTCCTCCTCCTCCTCAAAGCCACATTCCTCCTATGACTCCTCTTCCTCACAATCCTCTTCCAGCATTGCCGCTGGTCCAGCAAGCGATGCTGATAAGGCTGTTTCTGGTGGTGATGGTGACCACAACTCTTCATCTTCCTCTTCACGCTCATCTACGGCCTGATCCAGCACTCTTCGCAGGGCACGCTCCAGGAAGAAAACAAATGTTATGATGTCACTGATGGTGGCTTCGGTGTGACTGACTAGGTTTGTCACCTCCTCAAAAGGACGCATGAGCCTACAGGCATTGTGCATGAGCGTCCAGTAACGTGGCAAAAAAATTCCCAGCTCCGCAGAGGCTGTCCTAGCACCCCGGTCATACAAATACTCGTTAACGGCTTTTTCTTGTTGGAGCAGTCGGTCAAACATTAGGAGTGTTGAATTCCAACGTGTCGGGCTGTCGCAAATCAAGCGCCTCACTGGCATGTTGTTTCACTGCTGGATATCTGAAAAGTGCGCCATAGCCATGTAGGAACGCCTCAAATGGCCACACACCTTCCTGGCCTGCTTCAGGACGTCCTGTAAGCCTGGGTACTTATGCACAAAGCGTTGTACGATTAGATTACACACATGTGCCATGCACGGCACATGTGTCAACTTGCCCAATTTCAATGCCGCCACCAAATTACTTCCATTGTCAGAAACCACTTTGCCGATCTCCAGTTTGTGCGGAGTCAGCCACTGATCTACCTGTGCGTTCAGGGTGGACAGGAGTGCTGGTCCGGTGTGACTCTCTGCTTTTATGGAAGAGGATGGAGTAGGAGGAGTAGAGGAGGTAGCAGCAGGCCTGCCTGCAAGTCGTGGCGGTGTCACCAACTCCTCTGCAGAGCCACGCATTCCATGCTTTTCAGCCGTCAGCAAGTTTACCCAATGCGCAGTGTAGGTGATATACTTGACCTGACCATGCTTTGCAGACCAGCTATCAGTGGTCATATGGACCCTTGCCCCAACACTGTGTGCCAGACATGCCATTACTTCCTTTCGCACAATCGAGTACAGGTTGGGGATTGCCTTTTGTGCAAAGAAATTTCGGCCGGGTACCTTCCACTGCGGTGTCCCAATAGCTACAAATTTTTTGAACGCCTCAGACTCCACCAGCTTGTATGGTAAAAGCTGGCGGGCTAAGAGTTCAGACAAGCCAGCTGTCAGACGCCGGGCAAGGGGGTGACTTTGTGACATTGGCTTCTTACGCTCAAACATGTCCTTGACAGACACCTGACTGTGGGCAGATGAGCAGGAACTGCTCCGGAAGAGAGACGGAGTGGCAGATGGTTGAGAGGGGGCAAGGAGGACAGCAGTGGTTGATGTGGCTGAAAATGATGGACCAGGAGGAGGATGGCGGCTTTGAGTTTGTGTGCTGCTTCTACTCATGTGTTGATCCCATAGGCGTTTGTGATGTGCGATCATGTGCCTTCGCAAAGCAGTTGTACCTAGGTGGGTGTTGGACTTCCCACGACTCTGTTTCTTTTGGCACAGGTTGCTAATGGCATCGCTGTTGTCAGAGACAGACACACAAAAAAAATGCCACACTGCTGAGCTCTGCGATGACGGCATTCTGGTGGTGGCAACAACATGTGTTGATTGGCGTGCTGTCTGGCTGACCCCGGGTGCTGATGCATGCTGTCTGACTGTGCCACTAGCTCCTTGCGACGACCACCCCCTGCTTCCAACTTGTCTCCTCCTCTCTGTCTCCCCATCTGAACTTTCCCCCTGTTTTTCTTCTTTTCTTGCGGGCACCCACGTGACATCCACGGACGCATCGCCATCATCAACCGCTTCACTTGTATCTGACAAATCAACAAAGAAAGCAGCAGTGGGTACAACATCATCATCACACCGTATGTCCTTGTCTGTAATGCTGCCTGACTGAGACATATCACTGTTATCTACATCCTCTGTCAATGATGGTTGCGCATCACTCATTTCTTCCAACTGATGTGTAAATAACTCCTCTGACAGATCAAGTGAAGCGGCTGTGGTGCTAGTGTTGGTGGTGGCGGCAGGCAGCGAGTGGCAACTTGAGAGGTGCCCGAAGGTAAGCTGGAGGAGGATGGTGCGTCAAGGTTCGGAGCGGAAGCTATAGAAGATTGGGTGTCCTGTGTTAAAAAGTCAACTATGTCCTCAGAACTTTTCGAGTTCATGGTACGTGGCCTCTGAACACTGGGCATTATTCTAGGGCCAAAGGGAATCACAGCACCACAACCACGACGGCACCTGTGGGGTGGCCTGCCTCTGCCTGTCATTTTTTTTTTAAATGTACACTTACACTACTATTAAACAAGATATGAGTGGTGCCACTGGGCAAGTGGGCACAGTATACACTGTGAGCCTGACACAAAAAAGCAGACTGATGTTTCACAGTCCAAAAAGTTTTTTTTTTTTTAAATGTACACTTACACTACTATTAAACAAGATATGAGTGGTGGCACTGGGCAAGTGGGCACAGTATACGCTGTGAGCCTGACACAAAAAAGCAGACTGATGTTTCACAGTCCAAAAAGTTTTTTTTTGTTTTAAATGTACACTTACACTACTATTAAAAAAGATGTGAGTGGTGCCACTGGGCAAGTGGGCACAGTATTTGCTGTGAGCCTGACACAAAAAAGCAGACATGTTTCACAGTCCAAAAAGTTTTTTTTTTTTTAAATGTACACTTACACTACTATTAAACAAGATGTGAGTGGTGCCACTGGGCAAGTGGGCACAGTATACGCTGTGAGCCTGACACAAAAAAGCAGACTGATGTTTCACAGTCCAAAAAGTTTTTTTTTGTTTTAAATGTACACTTACACTACTATTAAAAAAGATGTGAGTGGTGCCACTGGGCAAGTGGGCACAGTATACGCTGTGAGCCTGACACAAAAAAGCAGACTGATGTTTCACAGTCCAAATTTTTTTTTTAATTTACACTTACACTACTATTAAACAAGATATGAGTGGTGGCACTGGGCAAGTGGGCACAGTATTTGCTGTGAGCCTGACACAAAAAAGCAGACTGATGTTTCACAGTCCAAAAAGTTTTTTTTTTTTTAAATGTACACTTACACTACTATTAAACAAGATATGAGTGGTGCCACTAGGCAAGTGGGCACAGTATACGCTGTGAGCCTGACACAAAAAAGCAGACTGATGTTTCACAGTCCAAAATTTTTTTTTTTAAATTTACACTACTGTTACACCAGATATGAGTGGTGGGACTGGGCAAGTGTGCACAGTATACGCTGTGAGCCTGGCACACATGCTGGCAGGCAACTGCAATTAGATTACACAAGCAGACTGATGTTTCACAGTCAAAAAAGTTTTTTTTTTTTTAAATTTACACTACTGTTACACCAGATATAAGTGGTGGCACTGGGCAAGTGGGCACAGTATATGCTGTGAGCCTGGCACACACGCTGGCAGGCAGGCAACTGCAATTATATTACACAAGCAGACTGATGTTTCACAGTCAAAAAAGTTTTTTTTTTTTAAATTTACACTACTGTTACACCAGATATGAGTGGTGGCACTGGGCAAGTGGGCACAGTATACGCTGTGAGCCTGGCACACACGCTGGCAGGCAGGCAACTGCAATTAGATTACACTAGCAGATTGATGTTTCACAGTCAAAAAAGTTTTTTTTTTTTAAATTTAAACTACTGTTACACCAGATATGAGTGGTGGCACTGGGCAAGTGGGCACAGTATATGCTGTGAGCCTGGCACACATGTTGGCAGACAGGCAACTGCAATTAGATTACACAAGCAGACTGATGTTTCACAGTCAAAAAAGTTTTTTTTTTTTAAATTTATTCTACTGTTACACCAGATATGAGTGGTGGCACTGGGCAAGTGGGCACAGTATACGCTGTGAGCCTGGCACACATGCTGGCAGGCAGGCAGGCAACTGCAATTAGATTACACTAGCAGACTGATGTTTCACTGTCAAAAAAGTTGTTTTTTTAAATTTACACTACTGTTACACCAGATATGAGTGGTTGCACTGGGCAAGTGGGCACAGTATACGCTGTGAGCCTGGCACACACACTGGCAGGCAGGCAACTGCAATTAGGTTACACTAGCAGACTGATGTTTCACAGTCAAAAAAGTTTTTTTTTTTTAATTTACACTACTGTTACACCAGATATGAGTGGTGGCACTGGGCAAGTGGGCCTGGCACACACGCTGGCAGGCAGGCAGGCAACTGCAATTAGATTACACAAGCAGACTGATGTTTCACAGTCAAAAAAGTTTGTTTTTTTTAAATTTACACTACTGTTACACCAGATATGAGTGGTGGCACTGGGCAAGTGGGCCTGGCACAAACGCTGGCAGGCAGGCAACTGCAATTAGATTACACTAGCAGACTGATGTTTCACAGTCAAAAAAGTTTTTTTTTTTTAAATTTACACTACTGTTACACCAGATATGAGTGGTGGCACTAGACAAGAGGGCACAGTGAGGTACAGGGTCAAAGTATTACTCAATGATGACGAAAAGGGGGCAGATCGAACATCGCATATGTTTGCCCGCCGTTGCGAACGCAAACAAGCTATGTTCGCCGGGAACTATTCGCTGGCGGACAATTTGCAACATCACTAATTTTGGGTGCTGCAGGAAAATCAGCATGGTCACAAGAATTTGGCTGCACTGGAATATACAGTACATTACAGTAATCCTGTAAACTGGACTCTTTATTTTGGCTTCAGCTATTATTTACCCATATGTACATATGTTTGCATATGTATATGACTACTTTGTTTATATGACATTGCTGTTCACATATTAGGCCAGATTACAAGTGGAGCACAAAATATTGCTTACACGAGAGCAATGTTTGCGCTCCGCTCAGTAATACCAGCGCAAGTTAGGTGTAATGCAAAAGCGACCTCGGGTTCGCATTTCATGCTTTCATAGGCTCCAGTGGGAGCCTCGTTCTCCTGCCGTGAGACACCCCACACCCGCTCACTTTAACCTTTCATAACTGCTTCTTGCAGTTTTTTTTTTTTTTTTTTAAATGCTACATTTATTTTATTAATAACTACACTACACTGTATTTTAGGGGCTATTGGGGTACATTTTGAAAATGTTAATTTTGGCTGGTTATTTATCGTACACCCATAAATGATTCAAATTTTCCCGTTTACAGACGCACAGTAAATAAGTGTTCCACTTGTAATCTAGCCCATTGTCTATTTTAAAGTTGAGCACTTTTTTGGGGCTTATTTTATTCCTTAGGGTGTACAATGTTCGGCATACAACTTATAATCACACAAATAAGTGACTCATTTTAATATAACTTTATTTAAATGATCATCTTCATTGGTCATTTTTTAATATATATATATTTTTTATTCATTGGCACCCATAAACATTTACTTAAAGGGACAGTCAAGTAAAAATTAAACGTCCATGATTCAGATAGGACATGCAATCAACTTTCCAATTTACTTTTATGAACAAATTTGCTTTGTTCTCTTGGTATTCTTTGTTGAAAGCTAAACCTAGGTAGGCTCATATGCTAATTTCTAAGCCCTTTAAGGCCACATCTTATCTGAATGCATTATGACAGTTTTTTACAGCTAAAAACAAATAAAAAATTACTCTTCCTAAAGGTTACCTGTACTCAAAATATAAAATCATATATTGAAATATGTGAAGTAAAAACTGTTAAAATTGAAATTGAAATGTATACGGCAGTATAGCTGTGTACTTTCTACTAACGCTCATTGGCTACTAGATACTTCTTACTAATGCTCATTCACTACTAGATACTTCCTAGTAATGCTTATTCGCTACTAGATACTTCCTACTAATGCTCATTGGCTACTAGATACTTCCCACTAATGCTATTTGGCTACTAGGCACTTCCTACTAATGTTTATTGGCTACTAGATACTTCCTACTAGTATTCATTGACTACTAGGCACTTCCTACTAATGTTCATTGGCTACTAGGCACTTCCTACTAATGCTCATTGGCTACTAGGCACTTCCTACTAATGTTCATTGGCTACTAGGCACTTCCTACTAATGCTCATTGACTACTAGGCACTTCCTACTAATGTTCATTGGCTACTAGATACTTCCTACTACTACTATTCATTGGCTATTAGATACTTCCCACTAATGCTCATTGGCTACTAGGCACTTCCTACTAATGTTCATTGGCTACTAGATACTTCCTACTACTATTCAGTGGCTACTAGGCACTTCTTACTAATGTGCATTGGCTACTTTGTACTTCCTACTAAAGCACATTTGCTACTAGGGACTTCCTACTAAAGCTCATTGGCTAGTACACAATTCCTACTAATGCTCATTGGCTACTAGGCACTTCCTACTAAAGCTCATTGGCTACTAGGGACTTTCTACTAAAGCTCATTGGCTACTATTGACTTCCTACTAAAGCTTATTGGCTAGTAGGCAATTCCTACTAATGCTCATTGGCTACTAGGCACTTCCTACTAATACTTATTGGCTACTGTGTACTTCTTACTAAAGCTTATTGGCTACTATTGACTTCCTACTAAAGCTCATTGGCTAGTAGACAATTCCTACTAATGCTCATTGGCTACTAGGCACTTCCTACTAATGTTCATTGGCTACTTGGTACTTCATACTAAAGCTCATTGTCTACTATGAACTTCCTACTAATGCTTAGTGGCTACTAGGGACTTCCTACTAAAGCTCATTGGCTAGTAGGCAATACCTAGTAAAGCTCATTGGCTACTAGGCACTTCCTACTAATGTTCATTGGCTACTAGGAATTTCCTACTAATGCTTTGTGGCTACTAGGGACTTCCTACTAAAGCTCATTGGCTAGTAGGCAATTCCTATTAAAGCTCATTGGCCAGTAGGCAATTCCTACCAATGCTCATTAACCAATAGATACTTCCTACTAATGATTGTTAAGGACTAGGCATTTACCTTACATATGAGCTAATGAGCATTAATAGTGCACAACTGATACTGGAATATTAATTTTAAATTAAAGGGACATTAAAGTCCAAAATAAACTTTTATGATTTAGATAGGGCATGTCATTTTAAACAACTTTCCAATTTACTTTTATCATCAAATTTGCTTTGTTCTCTTGGTATTCTTAGATGAAATCTAAACCTAAATAGGCTAATATGCTAATTTCTAATCCCTTGAAGGCTGCCTCTTATCTGAATGCATTTGACAGTTTTTCCACAGCTAGATGGCATTAGTTAATGTGTCTCATTTAGATAACATTGTGTTCACACCTGTGACGTTATTTAAGAGTCATCAGTAATTGCCTGAAATACATGTCTGTCAAAAGAACTGAAATAAAGGGACAGTCTGCAGAAACATGGATATGTGGTAATCACAGAGGTAAAATGTATATTAATATAACAGTGTTGGTTATGCAAAACTGGGGAATGGTAAATAAAGGGATTATCTATCTTTTTAAGCAATAAAATGTTTTATGTTTACTATCCCTTTAAATATAAACTGCTTGTATGTCATACTTTTCAAGCAAAAAATGGCATTTCATATGGATTCTATTTTTGAGTGCAATGTCTTTTAAACTGTTTATATCAAACACCGCACACATAATTAATTTATTACAAATGACACACATGCTCGATTAAAATTACCTTGCCTATGAATAATATTAGGTTTCATGCAGAACATGTGCACCATATGCTGGAGTTAAATTTGTGTTACCCGTATAGTTAATTGCTTCTTGCTGGATAAAAATAATCATAACCGTTTCAAAGGAATTGCAAAGAAAGTGCCCTTTAAAAAATGTATTTTTCCTTTAGCAGTATAAAGTGTATCACACAACATTCTGGTCTAGATTACAAGTGAAGCATTATTTTAACATGCGCTCGTATAGGGCCAAATTTGCCATTTACGTGTGCACATTAAATAACCAGCCATTACAAACTGGTTGCGTTCGCATTGAGTTTAACTTGTAATACCAGCACACACTTGCATAATCTAGGCCTTGTGGGGTTTTCAGATTCCAAACCATTCCAATTAAAAATTATTAGAAAAGCCTGTTATATAGTTTTAATGCATGGGATATGTATATTTCACAGAAGAGAGTATTTTGCATTTTTAGTTCAAAATAATGCAAAGTATAAGAGGAATCTTACTTATAGCTTATTCTCTTTATTTATAAAATTGTTGACAATAGGGTTCTTTGTGCCTTTAAATGCTGCTAAATATTAACAATCTTCTGACTGTTATGTCTTAAAGGGATACTAAACCCCCCAAAAAATCAGGTAACAGTTACATTGTAGCTAGCTAAGGGTTTACTTTTATTTTACAGGCAAGATTGTATTTATTTTAACTAGGTAGAAGTTACTAAATAGTTATTAACTATTTACTAACTACCTAGCTAAAATAAATACAAATTTACTTGTAAAATAAAACCTAACCTAAGTAGTGATGTCGCGAACTGCGAACGTGAACTCCCGCAAAAGTTCACGAACCAGCGAACCGGCAAACCCCCATAGACTTCAATGGGCAGGGGAATTTTAAAACCAACAGGGACTCTTTCTGGCCACAATAGTGATGGGAAAGTTATTTCAAGGGTACTAACACCTGGACTGTGGCATGCCGGAGGGGGATCCATGGCAAAACTCCCACGGAAAATTACATAGTTGATGCAGAGTCTGGTTTTAATCCATAAACGGAATAAATCACCTAACATTCCTAAATTTTTTGGAATAACGTACTTTAAAACATCAGGTATGATGTTGTATCGATCAGGTAGTGTAAGGGTTACGCCCGCTTCACAGTGACAGACCAAACTCCCGCAGCGGGTACAACATCATCATCATCACACCGTACGTCCATGTGTGTAATGCTGCCTGACTGAGACATATCCCTGTTATCTACATCCTCTGGCAATAATGGTTGCGCATCACTCATTTCTTCCAACTGATGTGTAAATAACTCCTCTGACAGATCAAGTGAAGTGGCTGTGGTGCTAGTGTTGGTGGTGGCGGCAGGCGGGCGAGTGGTAACTTGAGAGGTGCTGCCCAAAGATAAGCTGGAGGAGGATAGTGCGTCAAGGTTCGGAGCGGAAGCTATAGAAGATTGGGTGTCCTGTGTTAAAAAGTCAACTATGTCCTCAGAACTTTTCGAGTTCATGGTACGTGGCCTCTGAACACTGGGCATTATTCTAGGGCCAAAGGGAATCACATTACCACGACCACGACGGCACCTGCGGGGTGGCCTGCCTCTGCCTGTCATTTTTTTTTAAATGTACACTTACACTACTATTAAACAAGATATGAGTGGTGCCACTGGGCAAGTGGGCACAGTATACGCTGTAAGCCTGACACAAAAAAGCAGACTGATGTTTCACAGTCCAAAAACTTTTTTTCTTTAAATGTACACTTACACTACTATTAAACAAGATATGAGTGGTGGCACTGGGCAAGTGGGCACAGTATACACTGTGAGCCTGACACAAAAAAGCAGACTGATGTTTCACAGTCCAAAAAGTTTTTATTTTTTTAAATGTACACTTACACTACTATTAAACAAGATATGAGTGGTGGCACTGGGCAAGTGGGCACAGTATACACTGTGAGCCTGACACAAAAAAGCAGACTGATGTTTCACAGTCAAAAAAGTTTTTATTTTTTTAAATGTACACTTACACTACTATTAAACAAGATATGAGTGGTGGCACTGGGCAAGTGGGCACAGTATACGCTGTGAGTCTAACACAAAAAAGCAGACTGATGTTTCACAGTCCAAAAAGTTTTTATTTTTTTTAATGTACACTTACACTACTATTAAACAAGATATGAGTGATGGCACTGGGCAAGTGGGCACAGTATACGCTGTGAGCCTGGCACACACGCTGGCAGGCAACTGCAATTAGATTACACAAGCAGACTGATGTTTCACTGTCAAAAAAGTTTATTTTTTTTTAAATTTACACTACTGTTACACCAGATATGAGTGGTGGCACTGGGCAAGTGGGCACAGTATACTCTGTGAGCCTGGCACACACGCTGGCAGGCAGGCAACTGCAATTAGATTACACTAGCAGACTGATGTTTCACAGTCAAAAAAGCTTTTTTTTTTTAATTTACACTACTGTTACACCAGATATGAGTGGTGGCACTGGGCAAGTGGGCCTGGCACACATGCTGGCAGGCAGGCAACTGCAATTAGATTACACTAGCAGACTGATGTTTCACAGTCAATTTTTTTTTTAAATTTACACTACTGTTACACCAGATATGAGTGGTGGCACTGGGCATGTGGGCCTGGCACACACGCTGGCAGGCAGGTAACTGCAATTAGATTGCACTAGCAGACTGATGTTTCACAGTCAAATTTTTTTTTTTTTTTAAATTTACACTACTGTTACACAAGATATGAGTGGTGGCACTGGGCAAGTGGGCACAGTATACGCTGTGAGCCTGGCACACACGCTGACAGGCAGGCAACTGCAATTAGATTACACTAGCAGACTGATGTTTCACAGTCAAAAAAGTTTTTTTTTTTAAATTTACACTACTGTTACACCAGATATGAGTGGTGGCACTGGGCAAGTGGGCACAGTATACGCTGTGAGCCTGGCACACACGCTGGCAGGCAGGCAACTGCAATTAGATTACACTAGCAGACTGATGTTTCACAGTCAAAAAAGTTTTTTTTTTTAAATTTACACTACTGTTACACCAGATATGAGTGGTGGCACTGGGCAAGTGGGCACAGTATACGCTGTGAGCCTGACACAAAAAAGCAGACTGATGTTTCACAGTCCAAAAAGTTTTTATTTTTTTAAATGTACACTTACACTACTATTAAACAAGATATGAGTGGTGGCACTGGGCAAGTGGGCACAGAATACGCTGTGAGCCTGACACAAAAAAGCAGATTGATGTTTCACAGTCCAAAAAGTTTTTATTTTTTCAAATGTACACTTACACTACTATTAAACAAGATATGAGTGGTGGCACTGGGCAAGTGGGCACAGTATACACTGTGAGCCTGACACAAAAAAGCAGACTGATGTTTCACAGTCCAAAAAGTTTTTATTTTTTAAATGTACACTTACACTACTATTAAACAAGATATGAGTGGTGGCACTGGGCAAGTGGGCACAGTATACGCTGTGAGTCTAACACAAAAAAGCAGACTGATGTTTCACAGTCCAAAAAGTTTTTATTTTTTTAAATGTACACTTACACTACTATTAAACAAGATATGAGTGATGGCACTGGGCAAGTGGGCACAGTATACGCTGTGAGCCTGGCACACACACTGGCAGGCAGGTAACTGCAATTAGATTACACAAACAGACTGATGTTTCACTGTCAAAAAAGTTTATTTTTTTTTAAATTTACACTACTGTTACACCAGATATGAATGGTGGCACTGGGCAAGTGGGCACAGTATACTCTGTGAGCCTGGCACACACGCTGGCAGGCAGGCAACTGCAATTAGATTACACTAGCAGACTGATGTTTCACAGTCAAAAAAGTTTTTTTTTTTTTAATTTACACTACTGTTACACCAGATATGAGTGGTGGCACTGGGCAAGCGGGCCTGGCACACACCCTGGCAGGCAGGCAACTGCAATTAGATTGCACTAGCAGACTGATGTTTCACAGTCAAAAAAGTTTTTTTTTTTTAATTTACACTACTGTTACACCAGATATGAGTGGTGGCACTGGGCAAGTGGGCACAGTATACGCTGTGAGCCTGGCACACACGCTGGCAGGCAGGCAACTGCAATTAGATTACACTAGCAGACTGATGTTTCACAGTCAAAAAAGTTTTTTTTTTTTTAATTTACACTACTGTTACACCAGATATAAGTGGTGGCACTGGGCAAGTGGGCACAGTATACGCTGTGAGCCTGGCACACACACTGGCAGGCAGGCAGGCAACTGCAATTAGATTACACTAGCAGACTGATGTTTCACAGTCAAAAAAGTTGTTTTTTTTAAATTTACACTACTGTTACACCAGATATGAGTGGTTGCACTGGGCAAGTGGGCCTGGCACACACGCTGGCAGGCAGGCAACTGCAATTAGATTACACTAGCAGACTGATGTTTCACAGTCAAAAAAGTTTTTTTTTTTAAATTTACACTACTGTTACACCAGATATGAGTGGTGGCACTGGGCAAGTGGGCACAGTATACGCTGTGAGCCTGACACAAAAAAGCAGACTGATGTTTCACAGTCCAAAAAGTTTTTATTTTTTTAAATGTACACTTACACTACTATTAAACAAGATATGAGTGGTGGCACTGGGCAAGTGGGCACAGTATACGCTGTGAGCCTGACACAAAAAAGCAGACTGATGTTTCACAGTCCAAAAAGTTTTTATTTTTTTAAATGTACACTTACACTACTATTAAAAAAGATATGAGTGGTGGCACTGGGCAAGTGGGCACAGTATACGCTGTGAGTCTAACACAAAAAAGCAGACTGATGTTTCACAGTTCAAAAAGTTTTTATTTTTTTAAATGTACACTTACACTACTATTAAACAAGATATGAGTGATGGCACTGGGCAAGTGGGCACAGTATACGCTGTGAGCCTGGCACACATGCTGGCAGGCAGGCAACTGCAATTAGATTACACAAGCAGACTGATGTTTCACTGTCAAAAAAGTTTATTTTTTTTGAAATTTACACTACTGTTGCACCAGATATGAGTGGTGGCACTGGGCAAGTGGGCACAGTATACTCTGTGAGCCTGGCACACACGCTGGCAGGCAGGCAACTGCAATTAGATTACACTAGCAGACTGATGTTTCACAGTCAAAAAAGTTTTTTTTTTTAATTTACACTACTGTTACACCAGATATGAGTGGTGGCACTGGTCAAGAGGGCCTGGCACACATGCTGGCAGGCAGGCAACTGCAATTAGATTACACTAGCAGACTGATGTTTCACAGTCAATTTTTTTTTTTTTAATTTACACTACTGTTACACCAGATATGAGTTGTGGCACTGGGCAAGTGGGCCTGGCACACACGCTGGCAGGCAGGCAACTGCAATTAGATTGCACTAGCAGACTGATGTTTCACAGTCAAAAAAGTTTTTTTTTTAATTTACACTACTGTTACACCAGATATGAGTGGTGGCACTGGGCAAGTGGGCACAGTATACGATGTGAGCCTGGCACACACGCTGGCAGGCAGGCAACTGCAATTAGATTACACTAGCAGACTGATGTTTCACAGTTAAAAAAGTTTTTTTTTTTAAATTTACACTACTGTTACACCAGATATGAGTGGTGGCACTGGGCAAGTGGGCACAGTATACGCTGTGAGCCTGGCACACACACTGGTAGGCAGGCAACTGCAATTAGATTACACTAGCAGACTGATGTTTCACAGTCAAAAAAGTTTATTTTTTTATAATTTACACTACTGTTACACCAGATATGAGTGGTGGCACTGGGCAAGTGGCTTGGCAGGCAGGCAACTGCAATTAGATTACACAGGGAAAAAAAACAAACAGACTGATGTTCTAGCCCTAAAAAGGGCTTTTTGGGGTGCTGTCCTTACAGCAGAGATCAGATGAGTCCTTCAGGACTGTAGTGGACACTGAATACACTAGCCTAGCTATCAATTTCCCAATTAAATCAGCAGCAGCTACACTGTCCCTCCTCTCACTAAGAATGCAGCTTCCAAATGAATCTAAAATGGATGCTGTCCAGGAGGTAGGAGGGTCTGGGAGGGAGTGTCTGCTGCTGATTGGCTGGAATGTGTCTTCTGACTGTGAGGTAGAGGGTCAAAGTATTACTCAATGATGATGAATAGGGGCGGATCGAACATCGCATATGTTCGCCCGCTGCGGCGAACGCGAACATGCTATGTTCGCCGGGAACTATTCGCCTTCGAACTATTCGCGACATCACTAAACCTAAGTTACAATAACACCTAACACTACACTACAATTAAATAAATTCCCTAAATTAAATAAAATTAACTAAATTAAATTAGCTAAATTACAAAAACAAAGACTAAATTACAGAAAATAAAAAACAAATTACAAAATCTTTAAACTAATTATACCTAATCTAATAGTCCTATCAAAATAAAAAAAGCCCACCCAAAATAAAAAAAAAAACCTAACCTAAACTAAACTACCAATAGTCCTTAAAAGGGCCTTTTGCTGGGCATTGCCCCAAAGAAATCAGCTCTTTTACCTGTAAAAAAAAAATACAAACAACTCCCCCAACAGTAAAACCCACCACCCACACAACCAACCCCCCAAATAAAAGCCTAACTAAAAAAACCTAAGCTCCCCATTGCCCTGAAAAGGGTATTTGGATAGGCCTTGTTTTTTATTTTCTGTAATTTAGTGTGTTTTTTTTGTAATTTAGCTAATTTTATTTAATTTAGTTAATTGTATTTAATTTATGGAATTTATTTAATTGTAGTGTAGTGTTAGGTGTTATTATAACTTAGGTTAGGTTTTATTTTACAGGTAAATTTATATTTATTTTAGCTAGGTAGTTAGTAAATAGTTAATAACTATTTAGTAACTATTCTACCTAGTTAAAATAAATACAAACTTGCCTGTAAAATAAAAATAAACCCTAAGCTAGCTACAATGTAACTATTAGTTATATTGTAGCTAGCTTAGGGTTTATTTTATAGGTAAGTATTTAGTTTTAAATAGGAATTATTTAGTTAATGATAGGAATTTTTCTTTATATTTATTTGAATTATATTTAAGTTAGGGGGTGTTAGGTTTAGGGTTAGACTTAGATTTAGGGGTTAATAAATTTAATATAGTGGCGATGACTTTGGAGGCGGCAGATTAGGGGTTAATAAATGTAGGTAGGTGGCAGCGATGTTAGGGGCGGCAAATTAGAGGTTAATAATATTTAACTAGTGTTTGCGAGGTGGGAGCGCTGGGGTTTAGGGGTTAATATGTTTATTTTAGTGTTTGCGATGCGGGAGGGCCTCGGTTTAGGGGTTAATATGTAGTTTATGGGTGTTAGTGTACTTTTTAACACTTTAGTTATGAGTTTTATGCTACAGCTTTGTAGCGTAAAACTCATAACTACTGACTTTAAAATGCGTTACGAATCTTGCGGGATAGGCCGTACCACTCACTTTTTGGCCTTCCAGGACAAGCTCGTAATACCGGTGCTATGGAAGTCCCATTGAAAATAGACTATACGCAAATTGCGCAAGTTGATTTGCGGTAAGGCCAAAAAAGTGTGCATCGCCCCTAAACCTGCAAGACTCGTAATAGCAGCGGGCGTTAAAAAGCAGCGTTAGGACCTGTTAACGCTGCTTTTTCACCTTACGGCAAAACTTGTAATCTAGCCATTATATTTTTCAATTCAAGACGACAATTCCAAGAATATTATGACTAGACTATTCAATCTCATAGAAATCCCACAAGTTTTATTCACCTACCTTTCCAACATGACCTAATATTTTGTTAAATGTGGACACTTCCAAATTAAAGAGTTAAATCTGGGTCATGGAGATTACATTTTAAACAAACATTTGGGGAATCTTTAACCCATTTACAGTAAAACTCAGGAGTAATGTAAGAGTCTGCAGCCATAGTGGGTCCTTTGACTTTGTCTATGCTCTTTTTAACTAAATTCTCTGAAACTGGTGTTTGCAATACTTCGAACACTGGGAGCTAATTCTCTCTAATGTTGTTTGATTAGATTTTTCTAGCAGCATTTTATAGATGAAGGAGATAGAGTATATTCCTTGTTCGCTGGTATTAGAAGTTGAGCACAATACGAACATGACCTCGCGTTTGCATTGCAGGAAAGCTTTGCTTTCACGAGAGTGCATTTCCATAGGCTCCAGTAGGAGTCTCGTTCTCATGCTGTGACACACGGCAGGGAACCTAGCACAGCGAAGGGGTTACCTTGCCAGCAATGGGCAGCAAAATTTAAATATATATATATATATATGTGTTTTCTAGTTTTGGTTCTCTGCGCCACCCTGCTTCTTCCTACTTTCATTCTCTTTTAGAGGGGTGATAGGTCTCCTCTGTTATTTAGGGTTTGGCAGCTAGATATATCTTGCTAGAATCTTTATATGAGGTGCTGGGTATATAGTACATACTTTGTGGCATAGCTTTTATCTGATAGTGAGCGCCGAGGATTGATCCAGTGGATTTTTTCTACTGGTTCACTCATCTTGTGTACTTATATATATATATATATATATATATATATATATATATATATATATATATATATATATAATATACATTATAAATATAAATTATTCAACCCCATTGCAAATTATGTTTATTGTCAAAATATCCAGATTTTCAGCGGTTTGCAATGAACAAATCAAACAAAAGCAATTGAAATAGCTCAACACAACTAATGCTTCAAGTGGTTTTCCCAAATTCAACTGAAAATTAAACTTTCAATGAATTCTGCAGTCTCAAAATTATTCAGCCCCCTGAATAGAATCCCTCACAACAGCACAAATATGCAAAACAAGTGTCCTCTTGCAACTAATCAAGGGCTTCAATATTT
The DNA here is from genome assembly GCF_027579735.1 of Bombina bombina. NCBI lineage: Eukaryota > Metazoa > Chordata > Amphibia > Anura > Bombinatoridae > Bombina > Bombina bombina. Next base: position 332,740,170 of record NC_069505.1, read on the forward strand.
GCATCAGGTGTGCTTGAGCTAGAACACATACAATACCTAAACTGACTATCTATCTATCTATCTATCTATCTATCTATCTATCTATTGGGTACTTGTAAAGCACAAACTAATCACCCGTGAGGGTCTCAAGGCGCTATGGGAGGGGGGAGAGGGGGGCTAAGGGAAGATGATTCAGTCTAAGAGCCAGGTCTTGGCTAGAGGTTTGTTGAGTGTCACGTTTGACTGCATGTTAGAAATACGGCTAAGTCAAAAGAATGGTCTAAAAAGTTAAGAGAAGAGATCATCACCCTTCACAAACAAGGAACAGGATACAAAAGAATGTGAAGGCACTGAATGTTCCTAGAGACACAGTTGGAAGCATAGTTTGCAAGTTCAAAGACGGGGCAGAAAAAGGAAGCTATCAACGGCTGCAATCAGATTTCTGGGAAGGCAGGTTGAGTGACAGCAAAAGACCTGCACCAAGACTTTGTGGCAACAGGCACTGAGGTTTCAATTTGCACTGAACGTACTAAACGCAGGTTTCCATGCCAGGACTCCAAGACGTACACAACTACTAACTCAAAAGCACAGGAAAAGTTGGCTCCAATATGCTCAAAATCATATAAATAAGTCAAAGAAGTTTTGGGATTTTGTTCTGTGGAGCAATAAAACAAAGCAGGAACTTTTGGCCCAATGGATTAGCGGTATGTCTAAAGGAAGAAGAATGAAGCTTACGCTGAAAATAACACTCTGCCTACAGTTAAGCATGCTTTGTGGCTGCTATGCATCCTCTGGCAATTGAAACCTGCATCATGTGGAAGGCAAGATTGATTCATTGAAGTATCAGGAAATCCTAGGAAAAAGCGTAATGCCATCTGGTAGGAAGCTGAAGCTTGGGCATCATTGGACCTTCCAACAGGACAATGGTCCCAAACATACCTCAAATTCCACCAAGGCTTGGTTGCAGAAGAAGTCCTGGAAGATTCTACAGTGGCCATCACAGTGACCTTATTTGAACCACATAGAAAATCTCTGGTGGGATTTGAAGAAGGCAGTTGCAGCACGCAAACCAAAAAATATTACTGAACTGGAGGCCATTGCTCATGGGGATTGGGCTAAGATTCCTCAGGAATGCTGCCAGAAGCTGGTGTCTGGGACTGGGTATGCATCTCGTTTGCAGCAGGTCATAACAGCAAAAGGGTGCACTATTTAGTAGTAAAGATGTTTGCCATGAAGGGGTTGAATAATTTTGATACTGCAGAATTCATTAAAAGTTGCATTTTCAGTTGAATTTGGGGAAATAAATATTTATGTATATAAGCATATACATATATATATATTTTGAGTTTTAACACAGTCCCCATAGACCCCGATGTAAAGGCACTTTTCAGTGCCATTTTTTTTACAACACTCCACATCCGCACACTTTAAACCCTAGAAACTGCTTTGTGCAGTTCATTAAAAAAAATTTTTAAAGATGCTCATTTTTTATTTTATTGAGGAACCCCACACTTAAGTTTAAGGGTAATTGGTGGAAATTTTTAAAATTAACCAAAAGGTCTGACCACTGGTTAATTTTCATAACGCTAATTGATACCGCAAGCTCACAGTAGCATATGACCAGCCACTTGTAATGGCTGGTTATTTATCATGCATCCGTAAATGGGCGCATTTGCCTATTTAAAGGTGCATGATAAATTAGCGCTTGACTTGTAATCTAGCCCATAATGTTTAATTTGTGGGCAAAATGGTTATGGGTTATTATTATTATTATTATCATTATTTGTTTGTATAGAGCCACAAAATTCTGTAGCGCTGGGTTACATTGGCTGGTAGGAATTAGAAAATAACCTAACTGTAGGTCCTGAAAAGTCTGTATCAAGCTTCTTGTCTCTGCAGCAACTTGATGAAGACAGCAGAGACCCCTTTCCTGCCAATTTGCAAAAGGCTGTGTTGTATAACCTGCTGGGAGTTCTGGGTTACCTTGAATTGGAATAAATCTAGTACATTGATGAGAAACTCCCAGCCTCCCATTCTTCATGCTCTTATTGGTTCCTGAAATGGTGGTAGATATTCTAATATTTTGTCTAGTTGACTAGCAGTCATATGTGGTGACATTGCTAGAGACCACGGTCACATCATGGGGCAGATATATCAAGTAGCAGATGCTGCAATCTACCCCCGAAGTTTAAGGTCTGTCTGAAACTTAAGTTAAGAAGCAGTTGTCATAAGGTGGCGGACAGCAATCATCCCGATTGGGATGATTGACACACCCTGCTAGCGGCCGATTGGCTGCAAATGTGCAGGGGTCGGCATTACACAAGCATTTCACCAGAAATGCTTGTGCAATGATAAATGCCGACAGTGTAGGTATTTAGCGATGTCGGCAGACATCATCCTCTACAGCAGATCATGCCTGCCTGACATTTGATAAATCTACCCCATATCTCTTTCTAGGTATTTAGCCAATCTGCCACATACTCAATGTAACCCAGTTATAGAGCTCTAGGTTTGGCAGTCCCATGCCCCTCACAGAGGTTGAACCCTTCAGATTTGTATAACATCAAATTGTGCACCATCTTTTATTATGCACTAGCTTCTACTGAGCATTTGCAAGAGTTCACAGTGTATGCATCTGAGTCTGTGATTGGCTGAGGGCTGTCACTTGATGCAGGGGGCTGGCAAGTTAAATCAGATTTTGAAATTTGTTAGAAATACTAAGAATTTAAATCTCTGAACAATTTTGGAAGACTGAAAAACTGGCCAATTAAACGTCTCTCTCTTTAGTAAAATAAGATTCTAATGAAGTCTAAAAATGGCACTAATGTTCACATAAAAAAAAAAAATTGTCTCCCAATGGTCTCACTTTATTATTTTTTTGAATTCACTGCTTCTGTGTTTTATTCCCATTGTCTCACTTTCACTATGTTCTCTCTCTGATTTTCAGTCTCACGCTTCCCTTCCCCTTTTCTCTGTTTATCTCAGACCAACAAAAGGCATTAAAGCTGTTCCCTATTTGAATATGCATCATTAACAGAATAAACAAGTAATCTAGCTAATAAGAAACTATTTAAATCACCTTCATTAGTTTAGCTTAATTTTAACAAAAGTGAAACCACAGGGGTCTGGATGTTCTTCTGAACACTGTGTGCTTACTAATATATTCTGTTCTTTACAGTTTCTAAAATTTGTATATAACCTGATGAATCCGGCATCTGTATTAACCTCTGCATGAAAATGACATTATCTGTGCGTGACCTCCTGTCGCAAGGGGCTTAAAACCGCTGTTTCTCAACCTCTTCAGCCCCTTTAAACTGGTGGTCCTATTAGAGTGATTAACAGCATCTGCTCTTGCATAATTGGTTGTTTGCAAAGAGGTGAACAAATTCCCTAATGAGGGAGACCAACACTTTTTGATCCTTTTAATGATAAATGGAAAAAAGTGGGAAAAGTGTTATTTACTCTAATATGCTGTTTTTCCTTGAAAATTGTTTAAATAACTGAGCACATTTAAACTTGCCAGCTATCCTCCAAAAAATGCTAGATAGCCAATAGGTAATAGGTGTGGCCAATGCCCCTTCCCTAAAAATCTAAATTAGGCTCTACCTTATCCCACCAACCCTCTCCAAAGCCCATTCACATACTGTTTCACAAGCAGTGGATTTTATCCCCTTTTTGGTAAAGAACAAACCATTTAATACTCCCTAAATACCAGTAAGATACACATGGCAGTGATTTTAACTCCTCATTTGCTGCCTGCCACACACCAAAAGTAATGAGTTTCTCACCTGGCTGTGAGTAACACTCAAAGCTGTGATTTAACTTCCCTTGGCTGCTAGTTTACAACCACAGAACAGTGAGTTTATCCTTCATAGTCATATATGCAAAGGATGGCTTTCAAACATTACGGCACAACTCAAGGACATAAATATAGGACATTTAGGTGTCAATCTTTTTATGTATGGATTTCACCAGACATTAATAAACTGGACAGTGCAGTTTAATAATGCACATCTGGCAACACAGAGAAAATATGATTTGCTACTCATACAGGTTGCTACAAATTTGGGGAATTTCCTAAGCAACCTAAGTAGAAAAACCATGAAATATAAACCTGAATGTCAACAAGCTCCCAACTGTCTTTCATATTTTGGGAACCTCCACCTGTAATCGACTAGGTTGTCATAGCCATGTAATATTGTATTAACTATTGAAGTTAAGGGACACTGAACGCAATTTTTTTCTTTTGTCATTCAGATAGAGCATGCAATTTTAAGCAACTTTCTTATTTACTCCTTTTAGTAAGTGTTATTCATTCTCTTGGTATCTTTATTTGAAAAGCAAGAATGTAAGTTTAGATGCCGGTTAATTTTTAATGAACAACCTGGGTTGTTCTTGCTGATTGTGGATAAATTCATCCACCAATAAACAAGTGCTGCCCAGGGTTCTGGGCTTTCTTTTTCAAATAAAGATAGCAAGAGAACAAAGAAACATTGATAATAGGAGTAAATTACAAAGTTGCTTAAAATTGCATGCTCTATCTGAATCACGAAAGAAAAAATTTGGGTTCAGTGTGCCTTTACATTTATTTCAGACTACAATATTTAGTAAGTATATTTTTTATATGGTTTTAAACATAACTGGGAATTAAAGGGACAGTACACTGTAAAATTGTTATTCCATAAATGTATTTTAAATGACTTGTTATACCAACTGCAGAGTATAAAATATTTGAGAAATTGCATTTTCGGGGTTATTTGTGTATCTGAAGTAGCTGGTTTTATGCTTTGAAACCACAGCCTATTACAATGGGTTGAGCTTCAGGTAATATCAGATCTCATTATGTTATCACTTTCATGTACACAGACTTGCTTCCTTATCTTATATTTGTCTGGAACACCAAAGCTCAATACATAGAGAGAACAATGGAAAATTATCATTTTATTACTTAACTATCATGCCCCCACTGAGGGTGTAATCTCTTCTGCTGGCTGTGTTTACTTAGGCTTGTCAATAGCATATATGCCAGTATCAAAACTTTCAGTATAGGTTGGGAAACCACAAGCTAAATCAGCTATTTCAAATGCTGAAATATGAGTAAAGGAGCTACTTGCAACCAATTGAATACACTCTAGCAGGTAAAAAGGATCATTGGGAATCATTTAAAGGGGAGAAAGTTTTTGGGTGAACTGTCCCTTTAACTATTAAGTTAATATATATTTTAGGATTTTATATAATTTATTTTAACAGTTATAGGTACCTTTTATATATAAAATATTAGAGACTTCATAATTCTGACATATTCATATGATTTTATTGTATGTGTGTATTTTACATGTTTTAAAAATGCTTTGCGTTTGGCAATACTAGTTATAAAGGGCATTCTGACCCTTTACATCTAGTAGAGAAAGCTGAAAACTTGAGTTCATTACCAGCTGCATATGGCAAGCCAAAGGTTGTTAAAAGGCTCAGGATAAAAGGATTGCAAATTATCGTTGATGTTGTAATTTGGTGAGCACACAACAAAAATCCAACAGTTTTGAAATCTGCTGGATGGTGTTATCTTTTTTGGTAGCGTGTTTTACAGATTTCAGACAGTCAAATATGCCATGGGGGTCAATTTATGTAGGTGCGAGCAGACAAGATCCGATATAGCGGATCATGTCCGCTGCACATCGATAAATGCTGTTAGCATACGCTGTCGGCATTTATCATTGCACCAGTAGTTCTTGTGAACTGCTGGTGCAATGCCGCCCCCTGCAGATTCGCTGCCAATCGGCGGCTATCAGGGGGTGTCAATCAACCAGATCATATTCGATCAGGCTGATTGCTGTCCGCCACCTCAGAGGTGGCGGACGAGTTAAGGAGCAGCGGTCTTAGGACAGCTGCTTCTTAAAGGGAAACTGAACCCAAATTTTTTCTTTCGTGATTCAGATAGAGCATGCAATTTTAAGCAACTTTCTAATTTACTCCTGTTATCAATTTGTCTTCGTTCTCTTGCTATCTTTATTTAAAAAATAAGGATTTTAAGTGGGTTTTTTTGGTTCAGTACCCTGGACAGCACTTTTTTATTGGTGGATTTAACCTCCAATCAGCAAGGACAACCCATGTTGTTCACCAAAAATGGGCCGGCATCTAAACTTACATTCTTGCATTTCAAATAAAGATACCAAGAGAATAAAGAAAATTGGACAATAGGAGCAAATTAGAAAGTTGCTTAAAATTGCATGCTCTATCTGAATCACAAAAGAAAAAATTTGGGTTCAGTGTCCCTTTAACTTCCGCTTCAGGCAGACCAGAAGAATGGATAGGAAGCAGCATCCGCTGCTTCATAAATCGACCCCATAGAATGCCTTTAAACATTTCCTGGAGGTTTCTGTGATGGGGAGGTTAGGGAACATGGGGGTATTGGCTGGCATCTTGTGGTTGGGGCTACTGAAGGAGGGCAGAGGCACAAATGGGCAGGTGCTAGACCTCCCAACCTGTGACAATCCAGCAGGATCTGGGAGTGTTGGGACATCTGCTTAGTAAGCTAGGATCAGTTATACAAAAATAACATACTCTACTAAATTAGAACATGCAATTGTTTTGTTAGATTGTCAATTTCAATGCCATTGATTGAAAGCATCAGAAGTTTAACTGTATGGTTTCTAAAGAAAAAAATATAATATAAAGAATATAACTACGCAATGTGAGAAAACCTCATATCTGGTAAATAATAGTTTGGCCTAGGCTACAAGTAGACCATAACTGATAGCCCAGGGTGCGTTATCTTGCCATTTGTCCTGCACTAAGAATAATGCACAAGTAGATGGTAAAATATGTTAACCAGAGAATCTTAAAGAGACACTAAACCCAATTTTTATTTTTCATAATTCAGATAGAGCGTGCAATTTTAAGCAACTTTCTAATTTACTCCTATTATCCATTTTTCTTTGTTCTCTTGCTATCTTTATTTAAAAAGCAGTAATTTAAATCTAAGGAGCAAGCCCATTTTAGGTTCAGCACCATGGATAGTGATTGCTTATTGGGGGTTACATTTAGCAAACCAATAAGCAAGCATAAGCCAGGTTCTGAACTGAAAATGGGCCTGCTCTTAAGCTTTACATTCCTGCTTTTTAAATGAAGATAGCAAGAGAACGCGGACAATGTGATAATAGGGGTAAATGAGAAAGTTGCTTAAAATTGCACGCTCTATCTGAATCGTTAAAGAAAAAAAATTGGGTTTAGTGTCCCTTTAAGGAGGCTGACATTTTTTACCATACCCTATATTTTTAATGGCGAAAGCAAGGGGCACTTTTAGAACTCATTTTGTAAGTGATGAGTCAAATGTTGTGCTCAAGCTCAATACCAAATACAGCTTAAAATGTTGCGCTTTTGGATAACTGAAGTAAGCCATTCTCACTTGTTAGTTTGCATAACAAATGAGTAGTAGATTTCTTTCTGATAAATTTAGTTCAATTTTCTTTCCCACTGCATCATGTGACAGGCATCAGCCAATCACAGAATGCATAAATGAATATTCTGCCAAATAAAAAGATTGTGCACATTTATATAATCAAAGTGAACTGGAAAGTTGTTTCATGAATAATAAAAGTTTAATTTTAACTTTAGTATTGATTTAAGTTATAATTATCATTAATACAATTAAAACAAAAGTTTATTAATTAAAGAAAAAGATTTTAAAACAGATTTCAAGGTAAATGGTATATGGTAAAGTACAATACTGGGCTCAAAGGTGTATATGTATGTGTGTGTATATGTGACTGTGGATGTGTATATGTGCATGTGTGTAAATATTTATGTGTTAATATGTGTGTTTTTGAATGTATGCATGTGTAAAGTGTTTTATATTTAAATTTAATTCAAATACTAAAGTATTCTGGGAGTGTGGCCGGTTCCCATGTGTGCGACGCTGGTGCTTTGAGCGTCCTACCAAAGCCCTTCCAACAGAGGATTGCCCTCCCTGTGCTTGTATTAGGGGACATGGTATTTTGGCGTAGAGGGGAAGGTTAAATGTTGGGGGATTATTTTGTAGTAGGTGCTGTATTGCTCAATCCTTCTTCTCTGCACTTAAAAATTAGACCTACTTACTAGACATGTGGCAATTTTCTCTCTCAAAACTGCTGGGCTTAACTTGTTCTATATAGATAAAACACAGAATTATTACAGGTTTTTTTTAGCCAAATTGCCTAGCTTTATATATAAGATAGGCCTTAATAGGAAGCCCAAACGACTTTGATTATATTATTTACACAATTCCAGGGCAGGTTTTGTCTTTTTGTTACATTGACCTGCAATTTACACTCTCCGTGTGTATAAGTCTGTATGTTTAGACCTATGATTACTGTACTGACAAAATATATTTTCCTAGCAATTGTGGTATTTGAGTCACTTGGTGATGTAAATATCTCTCTTTCTTCCATACATAAGTTTAACTAAGTGAGATTAACTCCCAATTTCACAAATGTTTATCACTGATATAACCCCTCATGACCCCTCTAGCATATAATCTTAGGTTGGGTGGTTCATGAGAGACTGCCAAGCTCTATTTGGGCCAAACTTTGTATGCTAGCTTATCTTACAGTTTAGGGGCTGTATAGAATGTTATATAGGCTGCTTTTGTTTACATGCTCAGAATAGGTGTGGTACTATTTGTATTATCATGTTGGTCAACTATATATTTATCTTTTTTCATACCTAGTTTATAGTTGTTACAACCCCTCATGGTCCCTTAACACATAAATTTAGCTTGGGTGGTTTGAATGAGAATGCTAACCTACATTTGGGTCTAGCTCCATATTTTAACATATCTTATACTTTAGGGGTCTTATGGAGTGATACATAGAGTGTTTATGGTTATATGATTTTAGTTGTTACACAGCCTGTGCTCTATAATATTTTTTTCATTCTAGCTGTAAGCTAATACTATGTAGTTTAATAGATAACTACAAGCTCTATGAGTGTGTTATTTACTATAACAATGCATACAACAGTTTTATAATGTTTCAAGGGGTCCAAAAGTGGCCTGTGCAATTTAGATATTGTGATGAGAGCAGGATGTGATGTCACTAGTATGTGGGCGGGGCTTAGGTCCGGTGTCTGTGTCGCAGTTAGTTTAGTACAATCAACCTGACTAGATGTGTATTGTTATGCTTTGCAATAAAATAGAGTTGTACCATCATTGCTGTGTCCTGCATATGTCCTGCATCTCATGACATGGTGTCAGAAGTTCTGGACTGCGCTTCTGTTCCTGATCGATTGCAATGTCAAAGTTTACCCCAGCTGAGCCTTTTGACTTCTCTCAGCCTGCAGCTTGGCCCACATGGCGTCAGCGGTTTCAGCGCTTCAGGATTGCTTCCAAACTGAACAAGGAGAGTGGTGAAGTACAAGTTAATTCTCTTTTATACTCTATGGGGAAAGATGTGGAGCCAGTGTTCAATGCTTTTATTTTCCAAGAAGGGGAAAAATTTAACTTTGATGTAGTTATGGATAAACTCAGTGCCCACTTTGTGCCCAAAAGAAATGTGATTCATGAGAGAGCTTGTTTTCACAAACGTAATCAGCGTGTGGGAGAATCTGTGGAGTCATTTGTGCGCAGCCTGTATGAATTAGCTGAATTCTGTGAGTTTGGTGTTGCTAAAGAAGAGCAAATCAGAGACAGAATAGTTATTGGAATTGCAGATGCTGAAGTCTCCCTGAAGCTGCAGTTAGAGCCTGATTTAACGTTAGACGGGGCTATTAGGATGGCCCGCCAGAGTGAACTGGTGAAAAAGCAAAGTGCTGATCTGAGGTCTGAGAGTATTGTGGATGAAGTGCAACAGTCTAGGAAAACTGCTAGTGAAAGGCACAGTGTGAGTGGTAGATCTAAAGTACTGGAAAGGCCTAGAAGTGGATGGGCGCAACATGGCCGATGCACACGGTGCTACCGGGCTCATGATCAGAGTGCTATATGCCCGGCCAGAGATAGAAGATGCAGGAAATGCAACAGAATAGGCCATTTTGAAGTGGTGTGTAAAACTGAATACATTAAGGAGATGCAGGTGGACAGTGACCAGGAGGGTCAGGAAGTGTCTTTTGTGGGGTCTGTTGTGGAACGGACAAGCTCAGAGGAAGATTGGAAAGTTACTTTTACTGTAATGGGAGCCAAAGTTGATTTTAAGATTGACACAGGAGCAGATATCACTGTAATGTCTTTTGCTGAATTTATGAAACTGCCTCGACAGCCCCAGCTGGCGAAGGTTACTACAAATGTCCATAGTCCTGGTGGCCGCATTGATTGTGTGGGGAAATTTCTTGCCAGCTGTGAGTACAAGCAAAGGAAGTTTACCATGTGGGTGCATGTGATCCGAGGTCAGTGTGTTAACAGTTTATTGAGCAGAAAAGCAGCCTGTGACTTGGGCCTCGTGGCCAGAGTGAATGAGATTTCCGAAGATATGTTTGGCGAGTTGGGCCTACTGAACTGCAAACCTGTCCGTATAGCACTTAAAAGTGACGCAGTCCCATACAGTATTTCTACCCCTCGTAGAATCCCGTTCCCGCTCATGCCTCAAGTGAAGAAAGAGCTTATGCGCATGAAGTCTATGGGGGTTATTGAAGAGGTTGTTGAAGCGACTGATTGGTGTGCCCCCATTGTTCCAGTTGCAAAGAAAAACGGAAAGGTGCGCATCTGTGTGGACCTGAAAAGGTTGAATGAAGCAGTGAAGAGAGAGAGATTTGTGCTGCCGACATTAGAAGATATAGCTCCAAAGTTGGCTGGGGCGAAGTTCTTTTCCACATTAGACGCTTCTAGCGGCTTTTGGCAGATCCCCCTGGATCCAAAGTGCCGCAAACTGACTACCTTTATCACACCGGTAGGTCGGTTCTGCTTCTGCAGACTCCCCTTTGGGATATCCTCCGCTCCTGAAATCTTTCAAAGGGAAATGAGTTCTCTCCTGAGTGACCACGTGGGCACAGCGGTCGTCATGGACGACATTCTAGTGTATGGGTCTACAGTGGAGGAGCATGATCAGCGTTTAAGTTGTGTGCTACAGGCTATCAAAGAGTCTGGGCTGAAGCTGAATAAAGAAAAATGTCATTTTAGGAAAACTGAATTATGCTACTTTGGGCATATCATCAACGGGGATGGCATCAAGCCAGACCCAGAGAAAATTTGTGCTATTGAACATATGAAAAGCCCTTCGGATGTACATGAGCTGAGACAGATATTGGGCCTTGTAAACTACGTGGGCAAGTTTCTTCCAGATTTATCAACAGTTTTACACCCTGTCACAGAGTTGCTTAAGAAAGACGTTGCCTGGGTCTGGGGACCTTCACAAGAAAAAGCTTTTCTGCATGCCAAGTCCCTGCTGGGGTCTGCCCCAGTGCTGGGGTTCTACGACCCTTCAAAAAAGACTGTGGTTAGTGCCGATGCAAGCAGTTATGGGTTGGGGGCTGCACTCCTGCAGCTGAATGACAACAAACTACAGCCTATCGCTTACTGTTCTCGCACACTGATGGCTGCGGAGTCAAAATACGCCCAAATTGAGAAAGAGTGCCTGGCTGCAGTTTGGGCCTGTGAGTGCTTTCAGCGTTATCTAGTGGGTTTGGAGAAATTTAGTCTGGAAACTGACCACAAACCGCTAGTCCCTCTAATCAATTCTTATGACATTGACAAAACACCTTAGAGATGCCAGAGACTTTTAATAAGACTGCTCAGGTTCAAAGTTCAGGCAGTGCATGTGCCAGGGAAACAACTGGTTGTGGCGGATACACTATCCAGGCTCCCGCTGGCTGCTGCTGAAGAATCCTCCATGGAATCGGATGTGAAAGTGTATGTTGATTCAGTTCTGGCCTCTAAGTCCATTTCTTCAAGGAAACTGGAAGAGATAAAGAAAGAGACATATTTGGACACAGATCTGCAAGAGGTTATAAGGTACATAAAAGAAGGCTGGCCCGAGAGCCGGGCAGTCTGGATGTCTTTAAATGCTTACCAGCCAGAGAGGTCGCAGCTTACGGAGCTGGAGGGGTTGGTGCTGTTCCAGGACCGCATTGTAATTCCTGTCAGCATGAGGAAGGAGATGTTAAACAGAATTCACGATGGCCACTTAGGCATTACAAAGTGCAGAGAAAGGGCAGCTACAGCTGTCTGGTAGCCTGGGATCAGCTCCGACATTGCAAATCACGTGTCTAAATGTGCCTTTTGCCGGGAACGCCGGCCTACTCAGAGAAGGGAGCCCTTGATGTCTACTCCGCTGCCTGCGGGGCCGTGGCAGAAAATAGCTGCTGATTTGTGTGAACTGCACGGGAAAAAGTTTCTTGTTGTGATCGACTACTATTCCAGGTATTTGGAAATTGCACCCCTGAATGATATCACAAGTCAGGCCGTTATCATTCGCCTGAAGAGCTTGTTCGCCCGCTGGGGCATTCCAATGGAGCTGGTGAGTGATAATGGTATGCAGTTCGCTTCTAAAGAGTTCAGTGCTTTCAGCAGGGAATATGATTTTGTACATTCCACGTCAAGTCCACATTATCCGCAGGCCAACGGAATGGCTGAAAGGGCAGTTCAAACAACAAAATTTATTCTAAAGCAATCTGAGCCGTACCTAGCCCTCTTGTCATACAGGGCGACGCCCATTCAAGCCACCGGGTTTAGCCCGGCACAGCTGATGCTAGGACGCCAGATTCGCACCACTTTACCCTCAGTGGGTGTCTTCAAGCCACCTGGCCCTGTTCCTCGGGACAAAGTCCTTAGGAGGGATGAAGAGGCCAAAAAGGGTTATCGTTTCTTCTACGACAGGAGACATTCTGTCAGGCCTTTACAGGAACTGAAAGCGGGCCAAAGTGTCAGAATTAAACTGGATGATGAGAAGAAATGGAAGACGCCTGCTACGGTAGTGGGCCACTCTCCAGAACCAAGGTCTTACACAGTCCTTACAGAGGGAGGGACGGTTACACGCCGTAACCGAAGACATCTTCAGCCTGTACCTGAGAGTCTGGAACCGGATACCTCAGTACCACCGCCGGTGGGATCCCCTGTTCTAAGAGAGGTGCCTTCCCCTCAGCAAGATCACAGCGGGGATATATCTTTGCCTCCAGCAGACTCTTGTTCACCATCTTCTGTATCAGAGGACAGTTCATGCAAAGTTACATCAAGCGGAAGAGTGGTGAAACTTCCGGCCCGATACAGGGACTGACTTTAGCTAGAACAGTGACCGGAAGTATGGGCAGAATTATCCCATGGTCACTGTGGACTAGGGTAGTCTACCGTGATGTCCAAGTCAGGATGTAATTTATTTGTTCATGTTTTCTAATCTATCTGTTTTTATAATGTTCAAAAACAAAAATGTTGTTGTATACCCTGTTGGTGTACCTTGTTATTTATTATATGCAAATGTATGCTTTGCTTTTGAAAAGGGGAAGATGTGATGAGAGCAGAATGTGATGTCACTAGTATGTGGGCGGGGCTTAGGTCCGGTGTCTGTGTCGCAGTTAGTTTAGTACAATCAACCTGACTAGATGTGTATTGTTATGCTCTGCAATAAAATAGAGTTGTACCATCATTGCTGTGTCCTGCATATGTCCTGCATCTCATGACAGATATCATCCCTCCTATTGAGTTGTCCTAATGGGGCCTATCTATCAAGCTCCGAATGTAGCTTGAGGGCCCGTGTTTCTGGCGAGCCTGCAGGGGACGGCGTTGCACCAGCAGCTCACAAGAGCTGCTGGTGCAATGCTGAATACGGAGAGCGTATTGCTCTCTGCATTCAGCGATGTCTGTCAGACCAGATCCTCACTGTCGGATCAGGTCCGACAGACATTTGTTAAATATGCCTCAATGTGTCATGAAGCCCAAAAGTGGCTTCAAATTGTAGGGGGTGGATATATATTCTATAATTAATGGAAAAACTGAGGTGTTGTAATGTGTGTGCAAAACATTGCTCTGTGAAGTATTTAGGCTCCAGTTTTGCTGTGTCTTTGGAATATTTTATTTTGACCCATTCAAGACATTACATTTTGAGGTACCATGGTTTTAAGCTATATTTTTAGTCTTTAAAAACTCATGTACTGAATATTGATTCTTTAATGTATATTTGTAATATTTGTATCAACACCTCAATAAAAACTATTTGAAAAAAGTAAAAAAAACTGCACTATTTATGCATAGGTTTAGTACTCCATCTGCTTAGCACTCGAGCGATAGACTGCATGAGGTCTTCAGTGCACCACAAAGATAAGTCTAATATGTAAGGGATTGGGCCTGCCCATTATATCTGTCATCCAGATGCTAGACTAGTGCTTGAGCGATAAAAAATAATTTCTAATTTGTAATTTAAGAGATAAAATACAAGCAGTACCGATTTAACTCGAGCAATGTTGACACACAACAGCTCTAATATTGTTGGGCTCCGCTTGTATTCTAGGCCCGTAAGAGTTAAATTAAAGAAAGGTTGAAAATGAAGAAGGGTTTAAAATAATGATCAGAAGTAGTATGTAGATTTATATTGTACAACAGATGGTGCTTTAATACAAAGCTAAACTATAATTAACTAGGTGTCTGAATAGCATCAAACTGCATGTACTATTAGGTTGTTTTTTTTTTTATAAAATTTATATGGATGTTTAGCGAGACAGGTTTACCTTTTATAAAATTATGTTTCTTATATATCGAAAGTTATTTAATTAAGATATTGTAAGTAAAAGTTTTCTTCTTTTATAAAACAAAAATAAAAGATGTTAGACTTTAAATAGTGGTTTTGGAACAGAACCCCCCCCCCCCCACACTAAATTAGTGGAGAATTTTAAAAAATTGACAAACTGAACTGTGTATTTATTAAAGAACAATCTGTTTATTAATCATTTTATTTAGGGTTTATTTACAATAGTGTATCTGGGAACAATTTGAGCAACTGGCTAAGTTACTCATGTGTGATCTGTCACACAACTTGCCTAGACCTTAATGCAAAATAGCAGGAGTAACTTTTCAAGACTCGTAAATGTATTAAAATTAATAAAAACAATATAATCTTCTTAAATGGTTTAAGTAAAAGAGGTTTTTTAATGTAAAGTTGTATTCTTAAATTCTGAAAATCATAAAAAATACCCTCTGTTGCTCTTCTGGAAATCATAGATGGAAGAAAGCTATGTGCTGGATTCCAACAAGCTGGTATGTTGTGGATACCTAGAAAGCCTTATTCAATATAAGTGCCAACTTGAAATTGATATAGTGGGGCCTATTTAAGAACGCGCGAGCAGACATGATCCGATATTGTGGATCATGTCCGCTGCACATCGATAAATGCAGACAGCATACACTCTCTGCATTTATCATTGCACCAGCAGTTCTGGTGAACTGCTGGTGCAATAGCACCCCCCTGCAGATTTGCGGCCAATCGGCCACTATCAGGGGATGTCAACCAACCCGTTTGTATTGGATCGGGTTGATTTCAGGCAGACAGGTTATGGAGCAGCGGGCAAGTTATGACGGCATATCTATCAAGCTCCATATGGAGTTTGAAGCCCCGTGTTTCTGGCGAGCCTTCAGGCTCGCTAGAAACACCAGTTATGAAGCAGCGGTCTAAAGACCGCTGCTCCATAACTTGTCCGCCTGCTCTGAGGAGGTGGACAGAGATCACCGCAATTCAACCCTATTGAATACGATCAGGTTGATTGACACGATTGGCCGCAAATCTGCAGGGGGGGGGCGTTGCACCAGCAGTTCACAAGAGCTGCTGGTGCAATGCTGAATGTGGAGAGTGTATTGCTTTCCGCATTCAGCGAGGTCTGTCGGACATGATCCGCAATGTCGGATTATGTCCGACAGACCTCTCATAAATAGACCCCATGGAGCGGACAAGTTATGGAGCATAACTTGTGTTTCTGGCAAGCGGAGCTTGATAAATAGGCCCCAGTATATCTATAAAAAGATGTCTAGAAAATATCACATGGAAATCTCTAGTTAAAACAATTAGCTACTTTACCTAATTTTCTTAGTAGCCACGTCCCATTGTAGAGGAATTCTAAACTTGCAATCCGGATTCTTGTTCTTGGGTTTACAAGGATCTGGCATGTGCAGGCACAGGCACAATATTTTCCTCCTCAATCTAAGAAAGTTTAATATAAAATATTGCAAGATCATGGTGAAATACCACTAGATTAGGGTGAAATCCTACTAGATTATGGTGAAATCCCACTAGATTATGGTGAAATCCTACTAGATTATGGTGAAATCCCACTAGATTATTGTGAAATTCCACTATATTATGGTGAAATCCCATAAGATTATGGGGAAATCCTACCAGATTATGGTGAAATTTTACTAGATTATATTGAAATCCCACTAGATTATGGTGAAATCCCACTAGATCATGATGAAATCCTACTAGATTATGGTGAAATCCCACAAAATCACAGTAACGTAACAACTGGTGGTTTGTTTGTTTTTTCCCCATGCAGATGAACATAAATAGAGTAGCTGAATGAGAACTGCTCACAATTATTCAGAAAAACTGATCATTGTTTTAAATAAAGAAAAACCCATGAATACATTATAAAAAAAAATATTTCTCCTACTTGGATCAAGTAAAAAGAAGCAATTAAAATAAAATATCATGTTCCTTTAAAAGCAAACTTCATAGGTAATACACCACTGCAGCACCTTTATTATCCATCATGAAATTTGAATAACTTTGGCACAGGTTGTGATAAGCAATATCGCTGGACTGCGCTAACATTAGTGCGCAACTTGAATTGTAAATCCATGTTAAATCCCATTTACCAGAGAAGGGTTAGTGCAGCCGTATATCAAGCTATACTTTCAATGAATATTGCAGGCAGGGTAAATAGCACTGTATTACAAGTTATAGGTTGCAATATTTTGTGTGGCCACCATTATTTTCCAGCACTGCCTTAACCCTCTTGGGCATGGAGTTCACCAGAGCTTCACAGGTTGCCACTGGAGTCCTCTTCCACTCCTCCATGACGACATCATGGAGCTGGTGGATGTTAGAGACCTTGCGCTCCCCCACATTCCATTTGAGGATGCCCCACAGATGCTCAATAGGGTTTAGGTCTGAAAACATGCTTGGTCAGTCCATCACCTTTACCCTCAGCTTCTTTAGCAAGACAGTGGTTGTCTTTTAAGTGTGTTTGTGGTCATTATGTTGGAATACTGCCCTGTGGCCCAGTCTCCGAAGGGAGGGGATCATGCTCTGTTTCAGTATGTCACAGTACATGTGGGCATTCATGGTTCCCTCAATGAACTGTAGCTCACCAGTGCTGGCAGCACTCATGCAGGCCCAGACCATGACACTCCCACCACCATGCTTAACTGTAGGCAAGACACACTTGTCTTTGTACTCCTCACCTGGTTGCCTCCACACACGCTTGACACCATCTGAAAGAAATAAGTTTATCTTAGACTCATCGGACCACAGGATATGGTTCTAGTATTCCGTGTTCTTAGTCTGCTTGTATTCAGCAAACTGTTTGCAGGCGACCTTGTTCATCATCTTTAGAAGAGGCTTCCTTCTGGGACAACAGCCATGCAGACCAATTTGATGCAGTGTGCAGTTTTTCATTTGAGCACTGACAGGCTTACCCACCACCCCTTCAATCTCTGCAGCAATGCTGGCAGCACTCATACGTCTATTTCCCAAAGACAACCTCTGGGTATGATGCTGAGCATGTGCACTCAACTTCTTTGGTCGACCATGGAGAGGCCTGTTCTGAGTGGAACCTGTCCTGTGAAACTGCTGCATGGCCTTGCCCAATGTGCTGCAGCTCAGTTTCAGGGTCTTGGCAATCTTCTTATAGCCTAGGCCATCTTTATGTAGAGCAACAATTCTTTTTTCAGATCCTCAGAGAGTTCTTTGCCATGAGGTGCCATGTTGAATTTCCAGTGACCAGTATGAGAGAGTGTGAGAGCGATGACACCAAATTTAACACACTTGCTTTCCATTCACACCTGAGACCTTGTAACACTAATGAGTCACATGACACCGGGGAGGGAATATGGCTAAATGGGCCCAATTTGGACATTTCGACTTAGGGGTGTACTCACTTTTGTTGCCAAAGATTTAGACATCAATGACTGTGTGTTGAGTTATTTTGAGGGAACAGCAAATGTACACTGTTATACAGGCTGTACACTCACTACTTTACATTGTAGCAAAGTGTCATTTCTTCAGTGTTGTCACATGAAAAGATATAATAAAATATTTACAAAAATGTGATATATATATATATATACGTTTGATCCCTTCCCTGTCAGATACCTTGAAACATACAATGTTATTTTTAATATGTTTTAATGTGTTTTGAATAGAAATACTTGAAATTCCTATGTTCTCTACTTAGATACAATGTATATCTATATCTGTATATAGTCATATAGATACATCGGTGTAGATATATATTTTATAAAATAATATTCATATATATATAGAAATATATATTTAAAAATAAACATTTCTTTAATGGGAATTACATAGGAATTAAAAGTATTCCTAATGCCCCTTTGGCTTTAGAGCAGCTAATCTAGCACAGTGTCGAGCTAGTGTGCAAACAATAACTTTTTCATTGATATTGGATGTGCTAGTTACCTACCCGGCTCGAGCTTCGGCACTATGGATATCCAGCAGTGCCTTTGATTGACAGTTTACAAGGGAGGTAGGAGCCCCTATCCGCGAGACAAGCAAAAAGCCAGGAAGAGTCAATGGTGAGAACAGCTCTTTCAAAACTCTTGAACTCGGCCGGGAAGTAGATGTGAAAAGGCTGACCTGAAGCCAGGAGCTTAGCGCTACAGGAGCTGAGGTCTGGATCATTAGTTTTGTCGCTGCCGACATATTGAATATTGACCGGTGAGTGATCCTCTGTAAGCGAGCACCTGTGGAAACCATAATGGCGCCCGCCAAGTGGGGTGTGTCTTACCGCCTGTTACTTTGAGACTTTCTCCTGTTGTTGTACATAGAAAACACTTAGAGATGCAAGTAAGGAAGGAATTTTGGGTTCTGATTGCAAACGATAACTAATTGGTTTTTTTTTGTAGTGTGCCCCATAGAATTAAATGGGGAGGAGTTAACAAGTTTGTGATATCCAAAGTCCTGAAGTTTGCATGTCTTTCACTCACATGCTAACTTTTTCTTCTCAACTTCTATTATGCAAGGTCATTTTTTTACTGAGTGCAGTTAGCATGCAAGCAAATAAAAAAAAAATACTAAGCGACTTTTAATCTGGCCCTATATTAAATGTTATGTGTTAAAACTAGGGATGGGTGAATGTGGCAAAGGCGGTAAAAGGCAATTCACTTTGTAGAACGAATAGTCCTGTGGACATTTGTTGTGGACAATTTACTGCTGATAAGAATGAAAATCCATTAAAATGTGGTAATCAAATGTTATTTCCGGATTTTAAATGTTACTTTAGTTTTCAAATGATCATGGGCCCGATCCGATATGCAGCGTCGCCCGCAAAAGCCGGCAACGCCAAATTTTGCGCTGGTTTGGTATCCTATATACGGCATAACATAGAAGTTACGCTCGTATATTTCACACTTCGGCCGTAGATTTTTGGCCCATAGAAATCATACTCCATTTTCACCTCGCCACAAAATGCACCCGTAGCAGGCCTTGCGCTGAGTATTGGAGCACCGTAACTCCCTAAAATGCCTAAAAAAAAAACCTAACACCTAACGCATGCGCAATGTCTATCTACTAGTGATGTCCCGAACTGTTCACCTGCGAACGGTTCACGGCGAACTCAGCTTGTTCGCGTTCGCCGCTGCGGGCGAACACATGCGATGTTCGATCCGCCCCCTATGTGTCATCATTGAGGAAACTTTGACCCTGTATGTCACAGCCTTCTGACACATTAGAGCCAATCAGCATCAGACACTCCCTCACAGACACTCCCATCTTCTTGGCAGCAGCCATTTTAGACTCATAATGACCTTGCTTTGTTAGTGAGAGGACGTTTTGCTGCTGCTTACATTATAGGGAAATAGATAGCTAGGCTAGTGTATTTAGTGTCCACTACAGTCCTGAAGGACTCATCTCATCTCTGCTGCAAGGACAGCACCCCAAAAAGCCCTTTTTAGGGCTATAACTTCAGCCATTTTTTTTTTCTTAGTATTTTTATTAGCATTTGCCTGGCTTTCAGCCTGTGTGTGAGGCTCACAGCATATGCTGTGATTACTGCCACCACTGATATCTGCCTAACAACATTAGTTTAAATTTAACCAACAAAAATTTGAAATTATTTTGCTAGTGTCATTTATTTTCATTTTCTATCAGGCCTGTGTCACACAGCATATACTCTTGTTCATTGCTCTGTGCCAGCCACCAGTGGTCATATCCGCTTATAACATTATTTTAAATTTTAAAAAAAACTTTTAAATCCTTTTGCTAGTGTAATCTAAATTCATTTTCTATCAGGCCTGTGTCTGTCAGGCTCACACATTTTATACTTCAGTTTTTTTCAGTCTTTTGGTTAATTGCTCTGTGCCAGCCACCACTCATATCTGCTTCACCTTATTTTAAATTTAAAAAAAAAAACTTTTAAATTATTTTGTTAGTGTAATCTAATATCATTTTCTATCAGGCCTGTGTGTTTTGCTGACTTACAGAGCATACTGTGTTTAATTGCTGCCCTCCCTAGTCTATGAGCCACGACTCATATGTGTTTAACCTTTTTTTAAATTCCCCCCCCAAAAAAACTTTAAATCATTTTGCTAGTGTAATCTAATTTTATTTTCTATCAGGCCTGTGTCTAACTGTCTATCTGACTTACAGAGCATACTGTTGTTAATTGCTGCCCTACGTAGCAGCCAGCCAGTGCCACCACTCATATCTGCTTAACATTATTTTAATATTAAAATATAAACTTTTAAATTATTTTGCTAGTGTAATCTAACTTCATTTTCTATCAGGCCTGTGTTTTTCTCACTTACACAGCATACTGTGTTAAATTGCTGGCCTACCTACCAGCCACGACTCATATCTGCTTTACATTATTTAAAAGTAAAAAAAAAAATTGTAAATAATTTTGCTAGTGTAATTTAATTTCTTTTTCCATCAGGCCTGTGTGTTTCTGGCCCACATCATATAGTGTTACACAGTTTTGTTTTGTTTTTATTATTATTATTATTTTTATTATTATTATTTTATTATTATTATTTTTTATTATTACTTATTATTATATTTTGTAAGGGTAATCAGGTAGGCCATATAGACCTCTCCCGATAGGGGGGGTAACAGGGATTAAAGTGCTAAGAAAAGTACTAATTAACACAAGCTAGTTACCATGGGTCCAACACCGCGTGTCTTGTTGTTATACTTTGTCAGGGTAATCATGCATGCCATATAGACCTCCCACGATAGGGGGAGTTACAGGGCTGAAAGTGCTAAGAATAGTACTACTTAACACAACCTAATTACCATGGGTCCCAGACCGCATGTTTAATTATTATACTTTGTCAGGGTATTATATATCTAACAAATCTATCTATTTCTCTTCTGTCAATTCTATCTAACTATCAATCTATGTATATCTATCTATCTATCCTATCTATCTATCTATCTATCTATCTATCTATCTTCTGTCTGGACTGTTTTGAGACAGCCACTTGTGTTTTGGAAAAAACACAATTTATGCTTACCTGATAAATTTATTTCTCTTGTGGTGTATCCAGTCCACGGATCATCCATTACTTGTGGGATATTCTCATTCCCAACTGGAAGTTGCAAGAGGACACTGTTATATAGCTCCTCCCCTCACTACCATATCCAGTCATTCGACCGAAAACAAGCTGAGAAAGGAGAAACCATAGGGTGCAGTGGTGACTGTAGTTTAAAAATTACCTGCCTTAAAATGACAGGGCGGGCCATGGACTGGATACACCACAAGAGAAATAAATTTATCAGGTAAGCATAAATTGTGTTTTCTCTTGTAAGGTGTATCCAGTCCACGGATCATCCATTACTTGTGGGATACCAATACCAAAGCTAAAGTACACGGATGAAGGGAGGGACAAGGCAGGTACTTAAACGGAAGGTACCACTGCCTGTAAAACCTTTCTCCCAAAAATAGCCTCTGAAGAAGCAAAAGTATCAAATTTGTAGAATATTGAAAAAGTATGAAGCGAAGACCAAGTCGCCGCCTTGCAAATCTGTTCAACAGAAGCCTCATTTTTAAAGGCCCAAGTGGAAGCCACAGCTCTAGTGGAATGAGCTGTAATCCTTTCAGGAGGCTGCTGTCCAGCAGTCTCATAGGCTAAGCGGATTATGCTTCTTAGCCAAAAAGAAAGAGAGGTTGCCGAAGCCTTTTGACCTCTCCTCTGTCCAAAGTAGACAACAAACAAAGCAGATGTTTGACGAACATCTTTAGTAGCTTGTAAGTAAAACTTTAAAGCACGAACCATGTCCAGATTGTGTAATAGACATTCCTTCTTCGAAGAAGGATTAGGACACAAGGATGGAAAAATCTCTTGATTGATATTCTTGTTAGATACCACCTTAGGTAAAAACCCAGGTTTGGTATGCAGGACTACCTTATCCGTATGAAAAATCAGATAAGGAGAATCACATTGTCAGGCAGATAACTCGGAGACTCTACGAGCCGAGGAAATAGCTACCAAAAAAATAACTTTCCAAGATAAAAGTTTGATATCTATGGAATGAAGAGGTTCAAACGGAACTCCTTGAAGAACCTTAAGAACCAAATTTAAGCTCCATGGTGGAGCAACAGATTTAAACACAGGCTTGATTCTAACTAAAGCCTGACAAAATGCCTGAACGTCTGGAACATCTCCCAGACGCTTGTGCAAAAGAATAGACAGAGCAGAAATCTGTCCCTTTAAGGAACTAGCTGACAATCCTTTTTCCAAACCTTCTTGGAGAAAAGATAATATCCTGGGAATCCTGACCTTACTCTATGAGTAACCCTTGGATTCACACCAATAAAGATATTTACGCCATATCTTATGGTAAATTTTCCTGGTGACAGGCTTTCGTGCCTGTATTAAGGTATCAATGACTGACTCGGAGAAGCCACGCTTTGATAAAATCAAGCGTTCAATCTCCAGGCAGTCAGTCGCAGAGAAATTAGATTTGGATGGTTGAAAGGACCCTGAAGTAGAAGGTCCTGTCTCAGAGGCAGAGACCATGGTGGAAAGGATGACATGTCCACTAGATCTGCATACCAGGTCCTGCGTGGCCAAGCAGGTGCTATCAGAATCACCGATGCTCTCTCCTGCTTGATCTTGGCAATCAGTCGAGGGAGCAGAGGAAACGGTGGAAACACATAAGCCAGGTTGAAAGACCAGGGAGCTGCTAGAGCATCTATCAGCGTCGCCTTGGGATCCCTGGACCTGGATCTGTAACACGGAAGCTTGGCGTTCTGGCGAGACGCCATGAGATCCAGTTCTGGTTTGCCCCAATGATGAATCAATTGTGCAAACACCTCCGGATGGAGTTCCCACTCCCCCGGATGAAAAGTCTGATGACTTAGAAAATCCGCCTCCCAGTTCTCTACACCTGGGATATGGATAGCTGATAGGTGGCAAGAGTGAATCTCTGCCCAGCGAAATATTTTTGAACTTCTAACATCGCTAGGGAACTTCTTGTTCCCCCTTGATGGTTGATGTAAGCCACAGTCGTGATGTTGTCCGACTGAAATCTGATGTACCTCAGAGTTGCTAACTGAGGCCAAGCCTGAAAAGCATTGAATATCACTCTTAGTTCCAGAATATTTATTAGAAGGAGAGTCTCCTCCTGAGTCCACGATCCCTGAGCCTTCAGGGAGTTCCAGACTGCACCCCAACCTAGAAGGCTGGCATCTGTTGTTACAATTGTCCAATCTGGCCTGCGAAAGGTCATACCTTTGGACAGATGGACCCGAGATAGCCACCAGAGAAGAGAATCCCTGGTCTCCTGGTCCAGATTCAGTAGAGGGGACAGATCTGTGTAATCCCCGTTCCACTGACTGAGCATGCATAGTTGCAGCGGTCTGAGATGTAAGCGTGCAAACGGCACTATGTCCATTGCTGCTACCATTAAGCCGATTACTTCCACACACTGACCCACCGAAGGGCGCAGAATGGAATGAAGAACACGGCAGTAATTCAGAAGCTTTGATAACCTGGACTCCGTCAGGTAAATTTTAATTTCTACAGAATCTATCAGAGTCCCTAGGAAGGAAACTCTTGTGAGTGGGGATAGAGAACTCTTTTCCTCGTTCACTTTCCACCCATGCGATCTCAGAAATGCCAGTACTATGTCCGTATGAGACTTGGCAATTTGAAAGTTTGACGCCTGTATCAGGATGTCGTCTAAATAAGGGGCCACTGCTATGCCCCGCGGCCTTAGGACTGCCAGAAGCAACCCTAGAACCTTCGTAAAGATTATTGGGGCTGTAGCTAATCCAAAGGGAAGAGCTACAAACTGGTAATGCCTGTCTAGAAAGGCAAACCTGAGAAACTGATGATGATCTTTGTGTATCGGAATGTGAAGATAAGCATCCTTTAAATCCACTGTAGTCATATATTGACCCTCCTGGATCATAGGTAGGATGGTACAAATAGTTTCCATCTTGAATGATGGAACTCTGAGGAATTTGTTTAAGATCTTTAGATCCAAAATTGGTCTGAAGGTTCCCTCTTTTTTGGGAACCACAAACAGATTTGAGTAAAAGCCCTGTCCCTGTTCCTCCTTTGGAACTGGATGGATCACTCCCATAACTAGGAGGTCTCGTACACAGTGTAAGAATGCCTCTCTCTTTATCTGGTTTGCAGATAATTGTGAAAGGTGAAATCTCCCTTTTGGGGGTGAAGCTTTGAAGTCCAGAAGATATCCCTGGGATATAATTTCCAACGCCCAGGGATCCTGGACATCTCTTGCCCACGCCTGCGTGAAGAGTGAAAGTCTGCCCCCTACTAGATCCGTTACCATATAGGGGGCCGTTCCTTCATGCTGTCTTAGAAGCAGCAGCAGGCTTTTTGGCCTGCTTACCTTTGTTCCAGGTCTGGTTTGGTCTCCAGACCGTCTTGGACTGAGCAAAAGTTCCCTCTTGTTTTGCATTAGAGGAAGTTGATGCCGCACCTGCCTTGAAGTTTCGAAAGGCATGAAAATTAGACTGTTTGGCCCTTGGTTTGGACCTGTCCTGAGGAAGGGCATGACCTTTTCCTCCAGTGATATCAGCAATAATCTCCTTCAAACCAGGCCCGAATAGGGTCTGCCCCTTGAAAGGAATGTTAAGCAGCTTAGATTTTGAAGTCACGTCAGCTTACCATGATTTAAGCCATAGCGCCCTGCGCGCCTGTATAGCAAAACCAGAATTCTTAGCCGTTAGTTTAGTCAAATGAACAATGGCATCAGAAACAAAAGAATTGGCTAGCTTAAGTGCTCTAAGCTTGCCAAGTATGTCATCCAATGGAGTCGCTACCTGTAAAGCCTCTTCCAGAGACTCAAACCAGAACGCCGCAGCAGCAGTGACAGGAGCAATGCATGCAAGGGGCTGTAGGATAAAACCTTGTTGAATAAATATTTTCTTAAGGTAACCTTCTAATTTTTTATCCATTGGATCTAAAAAAGCACAACTGTCCTCGACAGGGATAGTAGTACGCTTTGCTAGAGTAGAAACTGCTCCCTCCACCTTAGGGACTGTCTGCAATAAATCCCGTGTGGTGGCGTCTATAGGAAACATTTTTCTAAAAATAGGAGGGGGAGAGAACGGCACACCTGGTCTATCCCATTCCTTATTAATAATTTCTGTAAACCTTTTAGGTATTGGAAAAACATCAGTACACACCGGCACTGCATAGTATTTATCCAGTCTACACAATTTCTCTGGCACTGCAATTGTATCACAGTCATTCAGAGCAGCTAAAACCTCCCTGAGCAACACGCGGAGGTGTTCAAGCTTAAATTTAAATGTAGAAATATCAGAATCAGGTATCTTTCCTGAGTCAGAAATATCACCCACAGACTGAAGCTCTCCTTCCTCAGCTTCTGCATATTGTGAGGCAGTATCAGACATGGTTCTTAAAGCGTCAGTATGCTCTGCATTTCGTCTAACCCCAGAGCTATCTCGCTTACCTCTAAATTCAGGTAGTCTGGCTAATACCGCTGACAGTGTATTATCCATGACTGCCGCCATGTCTTGTAAAGTAAATGCTATGGGTGCCCTGGATGTACTTGGCGCCATTTGAGCAGGAGTCCCTTGAGCGGGAGTCAAAGGATCTGACACGTGGGGAGAGTTAGTCGGCATAACTTCCCCCTCGTCAGATTCCTCTGGTGATAAATTTTTTAAAGACATAATATGATCTTTATTGCTTAAAGTGAAATCAGTACATTTGGTACACATTCTAAGAGGGGGTTCCACCATGGCTTTTAAACATAATGAACAAGGAGTTTCCTCTATGTCAGACATGTTTATACAGACTAGCAATGAGACTAGCAAGCTTGGAAAACACTTTGAATCAAGTTAACAAGCAAATATAATAAACTGTACTGTGCCTTTAACCCCTTAACGACCAAGGACGTACGCCACACGTCCTCAAAAAAAAGACAGTTAATGACCGAGGACGTGTGGCGTACGTCCTTGGTCTGGAAAGCAGCTGGAAGCGATCCTGCTCGCTTCCAGCTGCTTTCCGGTTATTGCAGTAATGCCTCGATATCGAGGCATCCTGCAATAACCCCCCTTGGCCATCCGATGCAGAGAGAGCCACTCTGTGGCCCTCTCTGCACCGGACATCGGTGGCCGGTATCGGTGGCGGGAGGGGCGGGAGCGAGCACGGGAGCGCGCGCGTGCACGGGGGCGGCGGGCGGGCGCGTGCACGGGGCGGGAGCGGGAGGGAACCGCTACACTACAGAAAAATAAACTTGCAAAAGTAAAAAAATAAAACATTTTTGAAAGCTGTAAATAAACAGCTAAGAGATCTGGAAGGGGTGGGGGGTTGATCTTGGGGGGGGGGGGAAGCTACACTACAGAAAAGGTTTTTTTTTTTAAAAAAAGGCACATTTTTTCACTAAACTGGGTACTGGCAGACAGCTGCCAGTACCCAAGATGGCGCCCATTAAGGCAGAGGGGGAGGGTTAGAGAGCTCTTTGGTGGGGGATCAGTGAGGCTGGGGGCTAAGGGGGGATCCTACACAGCAGCATATGTAAATATGCTAAAAAAAAAACACACAAAAAAAGCCCAAATATAGCTTTTATTTTAGTACTGGCAGAGTTTCTGCCAGTACTTAAGATTGCGGGGACAATTGTGGGGTGGGGGAGGGAAGAGAGCTGTTTGGGAGGGATCAGGGGGTCTCATGTTTCAGGTGGGAGGCTGAGCTCTACACTAAAGCTAAAATTAACCCTGCAAGCTCCCTACAAGCTACATAATTAACCCCTTCACTGCTAGCCATAATACACGTGTGAAATGCAGCGGCATTTGGCGGCCTTCTAATTACCAAAAAGCAACGCCAAAGCCATATATGTCTGCTATTTCTGAACAAAGGGGATCCCAGAGAAGCATTTACAACCATTTGTGCCATAATTGCACAAGCTGTTTGTAAATGATTTCAGTGAGAAACCTAAAATTGTGAAAAATTTAACGTTTTTTTTAATTTGATCGCATTTGGCGGTGAAATGGTGGCATGAAATATACCAAAATTGGCCTAGATCAATACTTGGGGTTGTCTACTACACTACACTAAAGCTAAAATTATCCCTAAAAGCTCCCTACATGCTCCATAATTAACCCCTTCACTGCTGGGCATAATACATGTGTAGTGCGCAGTGGCATTTAGCAGCCTTCTAAATACTAAAAAGCAAGGCCAAAGCCATATATGTCTGCTATTTCTGAACAAAGAGGATCCCAGAGAAGAATTTACAACCATTTAAGCCATAATTGCACAAGCTGTTTGTAAATAATTTCAGTGAGAAACCAAAAGTTTGTGAAAAAAATTGTACAAAAGTGAACGATTTTTTGTATTTAATCACATTTGGCGGTGAAATGGTGGCATGAAATATACCAAAATGGGCCTAGATGAATACTTTGGGATGTCTACTAAAAAAAATATATACATGTCAATGGATATTCAGAGATTCCTGAAAGATATTAGTGTTCTAATGTAACTAGCGCTAATTTTGAAAAATAATAGTTTGGAAATAGCAAAGTGCTACTTGTATTTATGGAACTATAACTTACAAAAAAAGCAAAGAACATGTAAACATTGGGTATTTCTAAACTCAGGACAAAATTTAGAAACTATTTAGCACAGGTGTTTTTTGGTGGTTGTAGATGTGTAACAGATTTTGGGGGTCATAGTTAGAAAAAGTGTGTTTTTTTCAATTGTTTCCTCATATTTTATTATTTTTTTATAGTAAATTATAAGATATGATGAAATAATGGTATCTTTAGAAATTCCATTTAATGGCGAGAAAAACGGTATATAATATGTGTGGGTACAGTAAATGAGTAAGATGAAAATTACAGCTAAACACAAACACCGCAAAAATGTAAAAATAGCCTTGGTCCCAAACGGACAGAAAATGGAAAAGTGCTGTGGTCATTAAGGGGTTAAGAGAAACAAATTTTGTCAAAATTTGAAAAACAGTGAAAAAAGGCAGTAAATCAAACGGAAATTTTTACAGTGTATGTAATAAGTTAACAGAGCATTGCACCCACTTGCAAATGGATGATTAACCCTTTAGTTCAAAAAACAGATCAAAAAAACGTTATAGACGTTTTTTAACAGTCACAACAAACTGCCACAGCCTGCTGTGGCCCTACCTTCCCCAATAAACGATTTTGGAAAGCCTTTGAGCCCTTCAGAGATGTCCTATAGTATTCAGGGAACTTCTGAGGGAAGCTGGATATCTCAGTCTGTTATTTTAACTGCGCAAAAAAGCGCTAAAATAGGCCCCTCCCACTCAAACTACAACAGTGGAAAGCCTCAGGAAACTGTTTCTAGGCAAAATTTAAGCCAGCCATGTGGAAAAAAAATAGGCCCCAATAAAGTTTTATCACCAAAGCATATATAAAAACGATTAAACATGCCAGCAAACGTTTTATATTGCAATTTTAAAAGGTTATTACCCCTGAGAGTAAGCATGATACCAGTCGCTATTAAATCACTGTATTCAGGCTTAACTTACATTAATCCAGTATCAGCAGCATTTTCTAGCATTTTCCATTTCTAGAAAAAATTGTAACTGCACATACCTCATAGCAGAGTAACCTGCACGCCATTCTCCCGCTGAAGTTACCTCTCTCCTCAGACATATGTGAGAACAGCAATGGATCTTAGTTACAACCTGCTAAGATCATAGAAACCTCAGGCAGATTCTTCTTCTATTTACTGCCTGGGATAAAATAGCACAACTCCGGTACTATTTAAAAATAACAAACTTTTTGATTGAAGAAAAAAAACTAACTATATTTCACCACTCTCTCTTACTACCTACATGCTTGTTGAGAGTTGCAAGAGAATGACTGGATATGGTAGTGAGGGGAGGAGCTATATAACAGCTCTGCTGTGGGTGTCCTCTTGCAACTTCCTGTTGGGAATGAGAATATCCCACAAGTAATGGATGATCCGTGGACTGGATACACCTTACAAGAGAAATTTGAAGTAGGAGGCCAGACCAATCACAGGGATTAAACTGGGAAGAATAGTAATAGTTAAGAAAACCTAGTTATACCAGAACCACCATGGGTCCCAGACCGCATGTTTTGTTATTATAGTTTGTCAGGGTAATCATGCAGGTCATATAAACCTCCCCCAATAGGGGGAGTTACAGGGATGAAAGTGCTAAGAATAGTACTACTTAACACAACCTAGTTACCATGGGTCCAAGACCACATGTTTAATTATTATACTTTGTCAGGGTAATTATATATCTAACAAATCTATCTATTTCTCTTCTGTCAATTCTATCTAACTATCAATCTATGTATACCTATCTATCCTATCTATCTATCTTCTGTTTGGACTATTTTCAGACAGCCAATTGTGTTTTGGACAAATTTGAAGTAGGAGGACAGACCAATCACAGGGATTAAACTGGGAAGAATAGTAATACTTAAGAAAACCTAGTTATACCAGAACCACCATGGGTCCCAGACCGCATGTTTTGTTATTATAGTTTGTCAGGGTAATCATGCAGGCCATATAGACCTCCCCCGATAGGGGGAGTAACAGGGATTAAAGTGCTTTGAAAAGTACTACTTAACACAACCTAGTTACCATGGGTCCCAGACCTCGTATCTTGTTGTTATACTTTGTCAGGGTAATAATGCAGGCCATATAGACCTCCCCCGATAGGAGGAGTTACAGGGATGAAAGTGCTAAGAATAGTACTACTTTACACAACCGAGTTACCATGGGTCCCAGAACGCATGTTTAATTATTATACTTTGTAAGGGTAGTTATATATTTTCACAAATTGATCTAATTCTCTTCTATCGATTCTATCTAACTATCAATCTATGTATATCTATCTATCCTATCTATCTATCTATCTATCTATCTTCTATCCAGACTGTTTGGAGACAGCCACTTGTGTTTTGGACAAATTTGAAGTAGGAGGACAGACCAATCACAGGGATTATACTGCGAAGAATAGTAATACTTAAGAAAACCTAGTTATACCAGTACCACCATGGGTCCCAGACCGCATGTTTTGTTGTTATACTTTGTCAGGGTAATCATGCAGGCCATATAGACCGCCCTTGATAGTGGAAGTAACAGGGGTTAAAGTGCAAAGACTAGTACAACTTAACACAACCTAGTTTACATTAACAGTGGTCCCAGACCGCATGTCTTGTTATTAGATTTTGCCAGGATAATCAGCCAGGCCATATAGACCACCCCCGATAGGGGGAGGAACAGGGATTAAAGTGCTAAGAATAGTAAAAATCAACACAACCTAGTTAACAGTGGTTCACAGACCGCATGTCTTGTTGTTATATTTTGCCAGGATAATCAGGACCTCTCCTGATAGGGGGAGTAACAGGGGTTAAAGTGCAAAGAATAGTACTACTTAACACAACCTAGTTACCATGGGTCCATGACCGCATGTTTTCTTATTATACTTTGTCAGGGTAATCATGCAGGCCATATAGACCTCCCTTGATAGGGGGAGTAACAGGGATTACAGTTCTAAGAATAGTACTACTTAACACAACCTAGTTACCATGGGTCCCAGACCAGATGTTTTGTTGTTATACTTTGCCAGGGTAATCATGCAGGCCATATAGAACTCCACCGAAAGGGGGAGTAAGAGGGATTAAAGTGCTAAGAAAAGTTTTACTTAACACAACCTAATTACCATGGGTCCCAGACCGCGTGTCTTGTTGTTATACTTTGTCAGGGTAATCATACACGCCATATAGACCTCCACCAATAGGAGGAGTTACAGGGCTGAAAGTGCTAAGAATAGTACTACTTAACACAACCTAGTTACCATGGGTCCAAGACCGCATGTTTAATTATTATACTTTGTCAGGGTAATCATGCAGGCCATATAGGTAATTATATAACTAACAAATCTATCTATTTCTCTTCTATCGATTCTATCTAACTATCAATCTATGTATATCTATCTATCCTATCTATCTATCTATCTATCTTGTGTCCAGACTGTTTTGAGACAGCCACTTGTGTTTTTGACAAATTTGAAGTAGGAGGACAGACCAATCATCTTCTTCCATCTCCCGGTTCCAAAAATGAAGGCCATATAGACCTCCCCCAATAGGGGGAGTAACAGGTTGTAGTAAACTGCTAAGAATAGTACTAATTAACACACCACGGGTCACTCACAGACCGCATGTCTTATTGTTATACTCTGTCAGGGAAATTATATATATTTCAAATCTATTTATTTATCTATCAAATCGATCGAACTATCAAACGTATCTATCAAATGTAGATTGCAACTATTGATCGATGTAATTCGGATCAATAAAATGTATATTACATATTTTGGTTGATGTAATTCGTATCTATCAAATGTATATTGCATCTTTGGATCGATAACATTCGTATCTATCAAATGGATATTGCATCTATTGATCTATGTAATTCGTATCTATCAAATGTATATTGCATCTATTGATCTATGTAATTTGTATCGATCATATGTATATTGCATCGATCGAGCTATGTAATCTATGTATCTATCTATCAAATCTATCTATCTCGTGGTTGTGCAAATGGACTGTTTGCGGTTGTTTGCGGTGCGTTACACTTGGAGTTTGCTCTGTCACTGTGAAGCGGCCGTAACCCTTACACTACCTGATAGATACAACATCATAACTGATGTTTTAAAGCACGTTATTGCAAACAATTTGGGGATGTTAGGTGATTTAGGCCCTTTATGGGTTAAAAGCAGACTCTGCATCAACTATGTAATTTTCCATGAGAGTTTTGCCAGGGATCCCCCTCCAGCATGCTACAGTCCCGGTGTTAGTCCCCTTGAAACAACTTTTCCATGACTATTGTGGCCAGAAAAAGTCCTTGTAGGTTTTAAAGTTCGCCTGCCTATTGAAGTCAATGGCGGTACCGGAAGTTCGAGTCCGCCGTTCGCGAACCGACATTTTTAATTTTCAAAATAAGCTTTATTGGCGAAATGGTATAACAAAGAAGGCAAACAAATAAACATGTTCAATACAAAACAGTATACAGTCGTTATGTGATTTTTGCCATAACATAGTCATTCAAAAGTATTTCGCGATATATTAGATATTCAAGTATACTCTAACAGTCTAGATAATGACATCAGGTATATAAGGTACAAAGTCACTCCATACCGATTGCACATAGAAAAAACTTTTGACATAGACTGTTTGCATGCCGAGAACCATTGCAACAGATGATTCTCAGCTTAAAAAGTAGAAAATGCATAATGAAAGAAAAGATATAGATTTACAATATAGATTCATGAGAACAGGTCAATGGTAAAAATCTTGTTTCCACAGCTTTTTTACACAGCACTGTGGGATAAATCGTTCTCGGTGTGTTTGGTCTCTAACAGACTGGAAAAGAGTTTGGAATCAGTTAGATTAACCGGCCTCCAGAAGAAGGGGGAGAGGAGGAGTAGGGAAGAGAAGGGAGGGTAGAGGGGTGAAGCGCAGGGGAGAAAAAAGAGGGAGAGGGGGAAGAGAGAAAAAAAAAAAAAGGGGGGGGGGTGGTGTAGAAGGAGGGAGTGGGTGGGGGGGTTAGTGTATGGGTTAGGTAATAATAAGTTGTGGACTCCTATTTCATTATCGGTTACGGTGACTCGCTACTGAGAAGGTTAGATTCCTCGTCCCTCCCAAGTTAACAACATCATTTCATGTGTACCCAATTTCCCTGTTCTAAGGTAATGGTATCTCTCAAGTTTCAGCAAATCAGTAACCTTATTCTTCCATTCCTGCATATTGGGGATGTTCTGTTTTTTCCAATATGAGGGAATGAGGCCTTTTGCGCCGTTCAGCATCAATAGGAGGAGTAGATATTTGTCCTCTCCAACTATTTTGGGTAACTGGTGGTATAGTAAATAGCATGGGTTAGGAGGTAATATGATATTAAGAACCCTACTCATTTCTGCCAGTACATCGTTCCAATACGGCCGTATCAGTGGACAGGTCCACCAGATGTGCAAAAGGGTTCCCTATTCCCCGCACCCTCTCCAACAGTTCCCGCTAGAGTGTGGGTATATGTGCTTCAGCCTGTGGGGAGTCAGGTACCACCTACTCAGTAATTTGTATTGGGTTTCCTGTACTTTGGCTGAAACTGAGGTCCGTCTCGTGCGGTCAAAGATTTTCCCCCAGTCTTTACGGTCAATCTCTAGATCTAGTTCGTCTTGCCAGGATTGGGTAAAGGACGGAAGGAAGTGGTCGTCTCCCTGTAATAATAGTTTGTAAAGTTGGGAGATCAGATGGGTCGGGTGTTGAGTCATCGTACATAGGGTTTCAAAGTGAGTCTTACGTCTTGTCAGATTATGTTTGTCTTTGTGTGTGTCAAAGTAGTGTCCAATCTGAGCTAGTCTGAACCATGAAGCGAACACACCACCATTCCACGTCTTTAGGTCTTCCTGGGATTTCAATCTATCCTGTTGGAGTATATTATATTCGGCCGAGTCAGCAAGGTCATAGGTCTCTTTCGAGGAGGGGAGACCTGATAAGAAATTTAAGTCTGGATTCTCTCTGATCGGGGTGACAGGTGATACAAAAGTAGATATGTGAGAGGTTTTCTTAAGCAATTTATCCCAATTTGTTAGTACACTATCTATAAGTGGATAGAGCTTAATTTCAGAGGGTCTACTAGTGGGAGAAATCCACGCCAGAGTGCCTGAGTTTCCTCTATGTAGAATGGCATTATCTACATGTACCCAGGCCTTTTGGCTTGAGTTTTGGCACCACTCTACCAGTCTTTGGAGAGATATTGCCTTTTGATATGTCAACAAGTCAGGCACTCCCAATCCGCCACCACTCCGAGGCATGAGTATCGTTCTCCTACTGATTCTAGGTTTTAGATCTCTCCAGATATATGACTCCATAGCCGACTGAATTTGATGTAGGATGTGGGAGGCTGTGGATGATGGTAAAGTCTGCATGATGTAAAGCACTCTAGGCATCACATTCATTTTGACCACTCCTATGCGGCCGAGCCAGGAGATGGTTTTATTTCTCCAGTTGGACAGGTCTCTACAGATCTCAGTTTTGATATTCTTATAGTTCAGAGACACTAGATCTTTAATACTGGGTGTTAAGAATACACCCAGGTATTTCAGTTTATCTTTAGCAATCTTAAGTGGACAGCCTCTTTTCAGGTTATCAAACTCGGTCTCCGGGATGGAGACGTTCATGATCTCAGATTTTGAGAGATTTAGAAGAAAGTTTGACACACCACCGAAGAGTGTGAATTCTTCAATAGCCACTGTAAGGGATTGTCCTACGTCTGATATCATCAGGAGGACATCATCGGCGTACATGGCCAGTTTGTGTACAATGCCCCCTATATGGATTCCTTTAATTTCGGGATTCGCTCTGATTCTGGAAGCTAATACTTCAATAGTCAGGGCGAACAGAAGGGGAGACAGGGGACAACCCTGTCTAGTCCCATTGTGAATTTCGAAAGGGTTAGAAAGAGTTCCATTGACCCTTACCCTAGCGTTAGGTGTTGAGTACAGTGACATTATCCAATTCGTGAGTTTAGGCCCAAAGCCAAATTTGCCCAATGTGAGGTGCATAAATGCCCAGCTGACCCGATCGAACGCTTTTTCAGCATCGGTCGAGATCAGGGCCAGCGGAGCTGAGTTATTATGCGCATATGTCATCACTTGCAGGACTTTAAGGGTATTATCCCTCGCCTCACGTCCTGGTATAAAGCCCACCTGATCGGTGGAGATCAGAGGAGGGAGATGTCTATTGAGGTGGTTGGCAAGCACCTTCACGAATATCTTGACATCTGCGTTTAGCAGGGAGATAGGGCGGTAATTCTCAGGGCTAGTTTCTGGTTTGCCTGGCTTAGGGATCACAGCAATGTGGGCCTCAAGCATTGTGTTAGGTAGAACTGGATCTTCTGATAGTTGGTTAAAGAGGTTTATCATAGTTGGCACAAGTATGCTGCCGAATGTTTTGTAGTACTTAGCTCCAAAGCCATCCGGGCCTGGGCTCTTGCCCGATGTTATGTCCCTGAGGGCTTGCTTAAGCTCTATAGGAGTGATCGGAGAATCTAGGGCCTCAGAGTCCTGATTAGAGAGCTGAGGGGTGACAACATTAGCAAGATATTCTGATATCTTGAGTGTCTCTTGTTCCTGATTAGGAGATTGAACCTTCGCTCTGTTCGCATTTTGGATATTGTATAGGGATTCATAATATGATCGGAAGATCTCAGCGATGGATCTACCGTCTTCTCTAATCTTCCCGTCTGGGTGTAGCATACTATATACATATTGTTTCTTTTTTTTCCGGGCAACCGCCCTGGCTAGCAGTCTGCCTGCTTTGTTCCCCTGTTCAAAGAATTGTTGCCTTAGAACAAGAGCTGCTTTCTGATAGTCCTCTTGTAGGAACTGCAAGAGTTTTGTTCTCGCTTGTGTCAGACTTTTATCTAGTGCAGCATCAGTTGGCGCAGCTTTGTGAGAACTTTCTGCAGTTTCAACTTCAGAAAGAAGTTGCTGATAAATCATTCGTCTGCTCTTAACTATCCTGGCTTTCTGTTTCAGAAAGAGACCTCGGATAGTACACTTATGGGCTTCCCATACCGTGGTTAATGGTGTGTCCGCTCTGTCATGTATCTGAAAGTATTCCGTCAGGGCCTTCTCTATTTCTAGTTTAAAAATAGGGTCATCCACTAAGGTGTCATCCATTCTCCAAATATAAGGCGTGACAGGTGTGTCCGCCCACAGGATTGAACATGTAACTGGGGCATGGTCTGACCATGTGATAGGAAGTATATTGCTTGACGTGGCCACTGTGAGGCCAGTAGCGTCTGTAAACCAGTAATCTATTCTCGAGTATTTTTTATGGGGGTGGGAGAAGAATGTATAATTCTTAGCTGAGGGGTGATGTGATCGCCAGATGTCGTGTAATGCGGCTTCTTTGAGTGAAGATGTTATACGTTTGAGGGACTTATGAGGGACACTGGAGATACCGTCTGAGGTGTCTAGGATAGGATTCAGTGCTGCATTTAGATCTCCCCCAAGGAATACTATGCCAGTCTGTAGTTCGAGTACATTATGGATAACCTTTTGAATAAAGGTATGCTGGGATTGATTGGGACAATAGACGTTAACTAAAGTTATGGGTCTAGCATATAATAGTCCTGTTAGTAGGAGGTATCTACCCTCCGGGTCTCTATGTGCCTGTGTAAGTTGGAATGGTATGTCCTTACTAAAAAGTATGCCCACTCCATTTCTTTTATGTGGGCCAGAGGCAAAGAAAGCGTTAGGGTATTGTTGGCTATACCAGCGGGGTTCATGTCCGGTAGCGAAGTGTGTCTCTTGCAGGTAGATAACCTGTCCACCTTGTCTGTGTATGTCTCGTAAGACCATAGAGCGTTTAGTTGGGCTATTAAAGCCCTTTACATTTACTGAAAGTAGCTCTATCTTTCGGGGAGAGGCTTCTTTATGTGTGGACATCATGGTGGTGGCAGTGGGAGGGGAGAAGAAAGAAAGAGAGAAAGAAAAAAAAAAAAAAAGAAAGGGGGGGGGAGTGTTGGTAAGGTTGAGTTAAGAGAGGGACAGGGATGTGAAGAGAGGGGAAAAAGGCAGGCGACCGAGGTCGTCAAGTAGTGGGGAAAGGTAAGTACAGACCTATGCAATGAACAGTTCAAACAAACAATGTATCAGTAGTATAACTTACACAGGCCTAAGTCAGGTGAATAAACAATTAAGACAAACTATGTAAAACAAATACAGGGGTAGTGTTCCCTGCTATACTACACTATTCATAAAACTTTAGTAGTATTTTAGATATAAACAAGTACAGGATTGCGTTGCATTATTGCAACTTACTTTTTATCAGTTCAGTAGGATGAAAGAACTCTAATAACAAACCTTTTTCATAATAGATACTAACTTAGCATAAACTGTCCCAAGCTATTTGTAACAATATAAGCTGAGACCTAGGGACTTCATGAGGGGGCTGACTCTGATTTCATCTCCTACTTCCAGTGCTTAAGTATCTCATCGTATCATCGTGAGTCTCACCCCTTAAAGTGCGTGTCATTTTTCCAAATCACAGGTTATTTGTGGCTTGGGTCAGTCAATGGGGCATGTAGTGTTTAATAATAAACCCTCTGAGAGGGGGATTGTGACCGGGCTCAATTAGAACATAACTCAAGGGCGATATGGGGATATAGCGGTCTATGGAATGCCGTATGAGACATTAGTTACCAACTTATGTTTTTCAATATTTGTGAACCTGTGTCATTCATAACTATAATATGTGCCATGAAAGTAAGATAGGTGCATAGTAACTGAAAACATCTTGAGATTATATCTTTTCTAAGCACCCAGTAGAAATGGACAATCTCATTATATTGTGCGGGTGACTCATGATGTGTGTACTGATCTAGCAATAGGAAAATACCTGGAAGGACAAATTTTAATTTAAAACTGTAAAGTTATAGCATTTGTAGTATTAGACCACATATTACACTGTGAAGGTCTCTAATTTGTCAGAGTATCTCATGGTCAACATTTAGGTAACATCTTCAGATCTCATGTAGTTATCAAGCTTATCCCTTACATGCATATAGGTATCTTGGTCTCAACAATACAGTTATTAACAGCAAGCTTCTATTTGGGCACAGTTAGCGAATCTCTGCTTAAATCAATACATAACTATACATAAAAACAGCATACGATGTTCATAACTTTTAAAGGTTAACTTATCTGAGTCGTTACTCTATAGTTCATTCAGCAGGGTTAAGTCCATCAGCTCATTGTTAGAGCCGGGCAACCTAGAGTAACTGGGAAAGTGTGCTACGGAATGCATCAGCTGGTCATTCCAGATGGCGTATCTCATTAGGTTCCTCCCGAGCCTGACCCTCTGACACTGCAGGGGCCCCAGAGGGAAGTCTGATGTTGAGGCCTAGGGCTCTGCTGAAGGCAGGCAAGTCTGCGGGAGTCTTAAGGATGTGTGTGGTGTTATTTTTATAGACAATAAGGCTTGTAGGGAAGCCCCATCTGTAGGGAATTTTGTTGGCTTTTAATGTAGACGTGACAAATCTGAGATCTCTCCTTTTCCTTTAGAGTGGTTGGGCACAGGTCAGAATAAACTTGCAGTTCTGCTCCCTTGAATTCAATCTGTTGTTTATTTCTCACCAAGCGTAGAATGTCCTCCTTCTCTTTGAATGACAAAAGTTTTAAAATGATGTCTCTAGGAGGGGCCCTTCCTGGGGGTTTAGGGCGCAGCGCCCTGTGTGCTCTTTCTATTTGAATGTCAGGGGAGAAATCCTCATTTCTGAGGTATTTAACAAAATCTTGGATGTATGCCTGTATAGCAGCAGGTTCTACCGATTCAGGTACTCCTCGCAGCCTGAGGTTATTCCTCCTGCTGCGGTTTTCGAGGTCTTCAATTCTCTCTAACAAGGTGTGTACCGTGGTTTATTGGGCCTGCAGGAAGCTGGTCTGGTGCTGTAAATCAGAGCTAAGTGTCTCTTGCTTTTCCTCTATCTGTGTCACTCTTTGATCTACTGCTGAGATGTCGCTTTTTAATTCCTGAAACATTGATTTAAAATCTCTCATCGCCTCTTTTATGTCCTCCTTAGAGGAGAGGAGCTTAAGATCAGCCTTGGTAACACAGGTCTGGTGAGAGGACATTGTGTCTGTAGTATGAACCTGAGCTGCTGTAGTTTTCTGATTAGTGTCAGATTTTGCTACTGTAGGCTCGTTATTTATTAAGTAATTTTCCAGAGTGGTGGGCTGAGAGCTCTTGGTAGGCCTAGTATTTCTTTTGCTGGACATTACATGTACTATAATGAGCTGTTCTGTATAAGTGGGGTCTACCGGCAATTGATATCCTTCCTCTCTTATCCTTCAGGGGTATGGGACCCTGGTGTGAGGTTTCCTGTAGCTGTGAGAGAAGGTCGTTCCTAGTATAGTTATATTTACTCCCCAAGAGACACAGGTTTGTGCTATCAAGGCCGGGAATATCTAATAAAGGAACCGTGCTCGGGACTCTGTTAAGTCAATAGTCCACTTTTGTGATGCAAATGAATTGTACTGCCCTTGTGTGTATGACTATTAATGCCCGGTTATATGCTGAGTGGTCTAGTGGTAAAGGACCTGATTGTAATCTGTGTCAGCACCCCCAGAGCTTCCGAACAACTTGGGCCAGAGTCCGGAGTCACCCGGAGATTTGTGTTACCTGTCCGATGTTGGGATCTGTATGCTGGGTTGCTCCGCCACGTGGCGTGACCTCTGTTGTAAGGACCCGTTGAACTCAGGCTGTTGGCTATCACTCCGTGTCACTTCTGGGGATAAGTACGCTCCCAGCGTCCGTCACAGGGTTCAATCTACCTGCTGCAGCAGTCCGGTTATGCGATACGTTTTGGGTCGTCTCTGTGCTGGCTGGGATCTGCGGATCCCGCGTGGTAGGCCCCACAGCATTCAGTCCGGAAGGTTCGTATTGAGGCAGAGGCGTCTCGTTATCGGCTATACGCTCTCAAAGTCTCACCTCTCGAGGTTAGTGGTCGACAGTTTAGGGTCAGTTCCTCTGCATAGAGCTTATGTGGTGTGTCCAAAGAAGTTTGCTTGAGCACGGCGGTCCCCCAGCGAAAGCGGTCTGTAGAGTAGGCCTCCGACACACGGCTCACCTTTGCCACTGCTCCGTTATGCCATCTGGTCTCGAGACTTGCATATAAGTATTGAGTAGAGTCTAATTCATCTTGATTAACCATTTATAGATTAATTTATGCCATGTGTGCACCTGTTTAGAGTGTAGTTATAGCAGGGACTACAGAGCTTGTTTAGAAAGCAGCCATTTCAGTCCGTGGCTAGGCTCCGCCCCCTCGCGAACCGAAATTTTTAAGTTTGCGACATCACTTCTTTCTACCTGTCAACTGCAATCCCCCACCGATATACCTAATAAAGTGTTTAATTGTTTGATAGTGTAGTGTTAGGTATATTTGTAACTTAGGTTAGGATTTATTTTACAGGTAATTTGGTAATTATTTTAACTAGGTAGCTATTAAATAGTTATTAACTATTTAATAGCTATTGTATCTAGTTAAAATAAATACAAATATACCTATAAAATAAATATAAATCCTAAAACAGCTACAATGTAATTATTAATTATATTGTAGCTATCTTAGGGTTTATTTTACAGGTAAGTATTTAGTTTTAAATAGGAATACTTTAGTTAATAATATTAATATTATTTAGATTTATTTAAATAATAATTAAGTTAGGGGGTGTTAGGGTTAGACTTAGGTTTAGGTGTTAATACATGTTATGTAGGTGGCGGCGGTGTAGGGGGATTAGATTAGGGGTTTATATATTTAATGTAGCTGGCGGCTGTGTAGGGGGAACAAATTATGGGTTAATATATTTAATGTAGCTGGCGGCTGTGTAGGGGATCAGATTAGAGGGTAATAAATATAATGTAGGTGGCGGCGGTGTAGGGGGATCAGATTAGAGGGTAATAAATATAATGCAGGTGGCGGCGGTGTAGGGGGATCAGATTAGAGGGTAATAAATAAAATGTAGGTGGCGGCTGTGTAGGGGGATCAGATTAGAGGGTAATAAATATAATGTAGGTGGCATCAGTGTAGGGGGATCAGATTAGAGGGTAATAAATATAATGTAGGTGGTGGCGGTGTAGGGGGATCAGATTAGAGGGTAATAAATATAATGTAGGTGGCGGCGGTGTAGGGGGATCAGATTAGAGGGTAATAAATATAATGTAGGTGGCGGTGGTGTAGGGGGATCAGATTAGAGGGTAATAAATATAATGTAGGTGGTGGCAGTGTAGGGGGATCAGAATAGAGGGTAATAAATATAATGTAGGTGGCGGCGGGGTAGGGGGCTCAGATTAGGGGTTAATACAGTTAATGTAGGTGGCGGCGGGGTAGGGGGCTCACATTAGGGGGTAATACATATAATATAGGTGGCGGCGGTGTAGGGGGTCAGATTAGGTGGTAATACATTTAATGTAGCTGGCGGCGGGGTCCAGGAGCGGCGGATTAGGGGTTAATATATTTATTGTTTGGAGTGAGAGGGGGGATTGCGGATAGAGGGGTATACATGTTGGGCTATTTGTGGGAGGCGTGTTAGACAGTTACGGGATATTTAATACTTTAGTTCATTTTTTTTAGGCGGCGGCAGTTTCTAAAGTGCCGTAAGTCACTTACGCTGATTTCTGGACATCGCTAGTTTGTCTGACTTACGGCACTTTAGCAACTGCCGGCGCCGTATATGGGATAGCTCGCTGTGCAAGGTGAAACTACGGGTGGCGCAGGTTTCCACGCTTGCGCCGAAACCTACGCCGTATATCGGATCGCGCCCCATATGTAGATCGAATGTCCACATTCAAAATTTTGAATGTAACAAATACTATTCAGAAGTTCAATAGTTCATTTGGTAGGGAATTTAGTAAATTGATACATAACAGATACAAATCTATTGCTTCTAATTTTTCTATTTGCAATATTGCATAATTAGAATATTATATTTAAAGAGAGCATTAGAAATGCTTTTACAAATATATTGGTTCAAATGTTTCTATTTTGAATA
Organism: Bombina bombina; assembly: GCF_027579735.1. Classification (NCBI taxonomy): domain Eukaryota; kingdom Metazoa; phylum Chordata; class Amphibia; order Anura; family Bombinatoridae; genus Bombina; species Bombina bombina. The sequence continues at coordinate 332,782,337 of NC_069505.1, forward strand.
TTACATTTAAAGAGAGCATTTGACATACTAATACAAATATATCAATTAAAAAAAATTAAATTTTTAAATATTGCATAATTCAATTCAAATTATGCAATATGCGAAATAGAAAAATTTGAATTGAATATTACATTTAAAGAGAGCATTAGGAATACTATCACATTAAACAAATGTTAGAATGTTGTACAAATATTCAAAATTTGAAACAAACAAATGTGTTAAAATTCATTTAATTTTTCAAATGTTGCAAAAAAATTCACCCATCACTTCTTAAAACGTGTTTAATGGAATTATACAGTAGGTTAGAATTTTATTTTATTTAATTCATAAAAATAAGATAATGAATTGGTTCATCTAGAAGCTTTTCACAAAGTGTAGTGGTAATATCTTGTAGCAAGAATACAAATGAGTGCATATGTTACCCAATCCTTTCAACAATACTGAAACAAAAAAATATTTAACACTTGAGAACAAGCAATAAACAATCACAGGTTAATTGTGCAGTTTAGGAAGAAATACAAAAGGACAGAAGGCAACAATAATTACAAATCTAAGAGTGATTTTCTATTCTCAGGGAAATATATTTCTTCAGTAATTAGATGAAATTTTAAAGGTACAATAATATGTAATAATATGTAAGCCCATCAGGCATATACAAGAAAGTCTGTTATATGTTACATCATTTTGTTTAGTCAATGCCTTAGATTCAATAAAAACGAATTGCTTGAACTAATATTTTGCTAAACCTAAACGGTGCAATATCGCAACTCCAAAAAAACAACAAGTGCTTAAAGGGATACTAAACCCAATGTTTTTCTTTCATGATTCAGATAGATCAACTTTCTAATTTTCTCTTATTATCAATTTTTCTTCGTCCTCTTGGTATTTTTATTTAAAATGCAGGAATGTAAAGCTTATGAACTGGCCCATTTTTGTCTGAGAACCTGGGTTACGCTTACGTATTGGTTGGCTTAATGCAGTCACCAATAAGCAAGCGCTATCCAGGGTGCTAAAGCAAAAATGGGCTGGCTCCTAAGCTTTACATTCCTGCTATTTAAATAAAGATAGCAAGAGAACAAACATACATTGATAATAGAGGGTAGATTTAACCAGGGCCGAATGGCTCTTGTTTCCGTACGAGCCTTCAGGCTCGCCGGAAACAGCAGTTATGAAGTAGCGGCAGGGCCGCCACTAGAAATTTTGGGGCCCCTGACTTAACCATTGATCAGGCCCCCCCCCCCCTTGACATGTGCAATTTTTGACCAAGTGACTAAAACGTATATGTACTTTATTCTTAAGTGTCTATTTAAACTTGGAAATGTTGTAAAGGTAGTAACATACAAACACACAGACACACTCATATACTGAACACACACTCACACATAATGATTCACATATAGACACTCTAGCAGACACGCAAAGAAACACACAAACACACTCAGACACAGACACCCAAACAGACACTCAGCACTTGATTACATTGACCTGACAAGTAATGAGGTAGACTACAGTTTTGTAAAAAAAGGAGATTTAGAAAACAAAATATGGAGTTCTGATTATCTTTTTGTAAAGGAAAATGCCAACTAAATGATGACAACAGCATGCAGTGGCTGAAAGGAAGGGCCCTGAACTGCCTAAACAATAATTTAAAGGTTAAATGGTGGATTGGTGACTTCCGTAAACGTCTCATTAGTCTCAAAGTCTGTAGAAAGATGTGAATAATTAGTAGTAAGGTCAAAATGTCCTAAAAAGGAACAGACAATGGACACACACACCCACACACAAACTTGCACATACACCCAAGGAAACACTGACAGAGACAGCCTCAGAAAACACACAAAGACATATACACACAGAGACACCCACAGAAAACACACAAAGACATACACACACAGAGAGACAACCACATAAAACACAGAAAGACATACATACACACACCCTCACTGAGACATCCACAGAAAACACACATCCTCACAGAGACATCCACAGAAAACACAGACATACATACACACACACACACACACCCTCACAGAGACATCCACAGAAAACACAGACATGCACACCCACCCTCACAGAGGCATCCAGAGAAAATACACAAAGGCAAACATACACACACCTTTGCAGAGACACCCATAGAAAAAGCTCAAAGACATATGCACACACCCTCACAGACATCCACAGAAAATGCACAAAGACATACACACCCACCCTCACAGACATCCACAGAAAATGCACAAAGACATACACACCCACCCTCACAGAGAGACCCACAGAAAAAAAATACATACACACTCATAGAGACACAAGCCAAAGCACAAAGACGTAAACACAGACACCCACAGAAACACTCACAGGAGGAAACATTTATGCACCTTGCATCCCCTAAATCAACAGTGTGTGACATGCATGATAAAAGAAATCGCAGAAATTAAGAGATCAATTTTTAAAGAATCATATTTGTAAATGTGTAAACAAAAATAATTCTGTGAATTCAAAATTGTACATTAATGATCTGGTTAGGTGGCTATATGAAAAAAAGTACCTTTTGTTTGTTTTCTCCCCATTTTCCCCAACCAAGAGCACCACTTCAAATATAGTGTACAAATGTTCCCATCTGTCAGCTGTACTTATGGATTTTGAAAATGCTGTTCTCTATATGGTCTTGGTGGAACCATAAGCTGTGGTACTCATACCATTATATCTGGTTAAATGCAGGATTTAGGCTTGTTGGTATGTATTTCAAAATTAAGTCAGCTGTAGTGTAAACTGAACAGTTTTAAGTTAACCTGTCTCATTTCAAACACTGAGCAATCTTAGTCTGAGAGTATAACATTTTATGCAGATGTAAAAATCTTAGATAAAATGCCTCCTTGCAAATGCATATCTGCCAAAAGGGCACCTACCATTTGTGTATTGGGGAGCAAACATTTCTGTATGGTTTTAAATATAGAATTTCTACAGCATTGTCAAGTAATCATAAATACACTGCTGCTAAAAAAAAATGTTTTTATGGACCCCTGGCCCCACCTTACAACTACTACCACACTGATGTTACAATCCGAAATTGCAGAAAGAAATAAAAAAACATTTGCTAAGTAAGTCCTACCTCCTCTGCAAATGAAAGTGATCTGCCGTCTGACTCAGGCACACACTGTACAAACAAAGTGACAAGTCTGTCTCACACTGTGCATAGTGGTTTAGTGCACACTTAGAAATCCTCTCAAATGCTAATACTTTACTCCTTGTAATAACATTTCCCATGCTCAATTAGCACTCTGCTGTAGTGCGCACTGCACTGGTGGCTGTCAAAATTTTAAAAAAAAAATTTTTTTTTTTTAGTTCTTGCCTCATGAGGCCCCCCTGGCCCATTGGGCCCCTGACAGGAGTCACCCCTGTCACCCCCTGATGGCGGCCCTGAGTAGCGGTCTAAAGACCAATGCTCCATAACTTGTCCGCTGCCTCTGAGGTTGCAGTCTTCAATCCGCCCGATCCTATACGATCGGGCTGATTGACACCCCCTGCTAGCGCAAATCTGCAGGGGGCGACATTGCACAAGCAGTTCACAAGCAGTTCACATTTATCGATGTACGGCAGACATGATACGCTACATTGTATCATGTCCGCTCGTACTTTAATAATTCAGCCCCTAGGAGTAAATTAGAAAATTGCTTAAAATTGCATGCTCTATCTGAATCATTAAGGAAACTTTTTGGATTTAGTATCTGTTTAACTTATAAAGATTTGTACCTGCTTCTCATCACAGAAGCAAGTTGCAAGCTCAGTTCCATTCTATTCAATGGAACTGTATCTCATTAACTTTTCACCACAATTTTACCGTTATAGATTCCAGCATCACAAAAACTCTTTGAAAACATAACAGCAAAAAATAGCGCTATATATAAAACAACTTGAAAACAGTTATAGAAAAATAAAAATGAAATAATCTTGTCTAGTTGGAAATAGCGTCACTCCACCAAGGGACGAGTAACTACACAGGGGCAAAGGACATGAAATAAATATTTATTTTATGATTCAGATAGGGCATACGATTTTAAACCACTTTCCAGTTTACTTTTATTATAAAATGTTGCTTCATTCTCTAGGTATCCTTTGTTAAAGGATTATCAATGCACTGCTGGGTGCTAACTGAACACAATGGGGTCAATTTATCAAGCTCCGTACGGAGCTTGATGCCCCGTGTTTCCGGTGTACAGAAATCAACCCGATCGAATATGATCGGGTTTATTGACACCCCCTGCTAGCGGCCGCAAATCTGCAGGGGGCGGCATTGCATCAGCACTTCACAAGAACTGCTGATGCAATAATAAATGCCGACAGCATATGCTGTCATCATTTATCGATGTGCAGCAGACATGATACGCTACATTGTATCATGTCCGCTCGCACATTAATAAATTGACCCCATTGGGTGACAATAGGCATATATGTGCAACCACCACAAAATTGTGTGTTCTATCTGAATTATGAAAGTTTGATTTTAATTTTAATTTTACGGTCCCTAAAGAGTTCTGCTTTAACACTGTAGAGGTAAAAAAACACAACCAAGCCTAATAAAACAGCCTAATAAAACAGCAGTATAAATATTTTACTGTGACAAACATTTACATAACCCTTTTAGAAATTATTTTTCCTAAGTCTTATCATTTAAGCTTTTCTTTTTCCTGTTGCTAGCAGTTCACATTTGATTTTTAAGGTATTAAGTATCGGGGCACTATTTGTTAAAGGGACACTGTACAGTATGTTTCCCTTTAAAGTAACAAAAGATAGAGGGGCGCCTCATTTGTGAATCAATTGGTTTTAATAGGACACAAAGTGCAATTAGGGGTATATTTATGTAAGTGAGAGCGGACATGATACAATGTGTGATGTGTGTGAGCAAACCTTTTTATATATAGGAGGTGTAGCGCTGTGTAGTGTACTACATCTTTTTGGTTCATTATATATATATATATATATATATATATATATATATATATATATTATATTTCTATATTATCATTTTTTATACCACAATTCTGCTATTGATCATATTCCACCAACTTTAATCACACCAGACACTGCACACTATTTATTATCTTTCTACGTATCAACGTACAGCTTTCATATATGCACTAGAGACATTTTTACACATGGATCAATGTTTTTAATAGTAATCCCATTATATTTTTAATTGTAATTTTTAGAGTAATTATGTTTTTAGAACCTTTGTTTTAATAAATATTGTGAATTGCGAACACATTTAAGGACATACAGTATATTGTGAATTGTGAATGCATGTAATACATTTATACGTCACCTTAGCCTTTCCTTTAGGTGCTTTTTATAAATTATAACAGTATCTCCTATTTAGGGTCAGCTAGGTACCCTCCATAAAGAGCTATAGGTGCCCTCTTTTAGCGCTAAGTCTACTCCAGTTATGTCTTGAAACAGTATGTTTCAGTTAACCTTTTTAAATGTTGCGAAGGTGCTCACTCTATCTAGTCCTCACTTTTCTATCTAGATATTGGTGGCCACAACTACAAGTTAGAACATTAATCACAAAGCAAGTGCTGCAAGGGATATATGTTTTGATAGTAAGGTTTTCGCCTGTAGTGTGTTACTTGCTGCAATTTTTATGAATCCTTCTGAACTGGCTGTAGGGTATATTAACCTTCCAGCTGCTCAGGTGATTGCTAGAGAAATGGAGAAAGTTGTTGCTATCCACAGATTTGAAAAAGATATTGTTCCCAATGGCATGTTATATGTATTTGAAATAGCTGATTTTGCTCATTAAAAAAAAGTCTCCTATAGTTATCAAGGTTATGCTCATTTAAATTGAGTCTAATAGTTCGGTGTTAAAATTCTGGTTAAGGCTGGGGCAGTTCAATGAACAAAACCAGTTGTTCTTTCAGATACAAAAATAGTTCTGTCTTTACGACCCCCCTACAAATGTATAGCCTGCAGTCAAATAAGAATAACTAGATGTTTTCAATCTAGAACTACACAAAACGTTTATGAATTGACATGCTGTACCAATTGTTGTACCACTTTTGTGGTGTACCTGGTAGGGTGCACACATTGTGGGCTACAATACGTGGGTTGTACTTCTAGGAAGGCACGCGCAAGCCAAGAATTAGGGAACATCTCAATAACATTAAACAGAGTGTTGAATGCTCTGATCTGGCATGACATTTCATTACCAAACATAATCAGGAATGGGTACGAGGGTCCCCGAGAGGTGATGATAGGATCACTAAACTCTTTTACAGAGAGGGTTTCTGGATTTTCCAGTATGCACAAGGAGACCTAATGTGTTCAATATAGATGGGGATATTATACATTTTTGGAAACAAAATTAGTGATGTATTTCCAGTTTTCAGCTGTACTGATCAAAGTAGTTACTGTTGATAAGAAGAAAGCACAATAGAGTAGGAAACCACCCTTTGTAGTGGTGGTTGTAACATGGACTAGTCAGTGAATAATGCAAGCTTTATGTAAGAAATAGACTAAAAGCAGCTATTTATTTAATTGAGTTTATTTATAAAATTTATATTATTATATTATTATATTCACGTTTACTATCACTATGGTATACACTTGGTACACACTTGGACTTTATCAAAACTATGTACCAATTGATTTATTGTTGCATACACAGTATCTGCATACTGACTATGTTATCTTAGTCCAACGTGTCTGTATGGAATTTGGGGTTTGTCACTTTAAGATCCACAAGTTCCGTGTAACGAAGAATTGATGAATATAAATACCCACTCCGCAGAGGAAACGCATGTCTACGATTAAGGCATACATTGCCGAAATGCGTAAGACAGTTTCCAGACTTTGGATCTTGTTTTATCTTTCTGTGTTCTCCTTTTGAATAAATCTAAATGGATTTTACAAGTGCTTGGAAGATCGCCGGTTTTCTTTGATGTTTTGAATAGCTATTTAATTTGCAGCATCTGTCAGTTAAAGAATTTGCTTTTTGGCTTCTCTAGGAAATGTGAGACAAGGGAAATTTTACACAAAAGCAAGAGGTGTTCAATGTCCTATATATATATATATATATATATATATATATATATATATATATATATATATATATATATAATTACTATTACCAAGGCAGCACTCTCAATGGGACTATATTAATGAAAAACACAAATTAAGTGCTAGCAGTCACAAACATAATATAAAAATATACCATATTAAGAAATATATAATAAAACAAAATATCCGCACTCACTGGACTTTAAGTGAAAATAGGTTTGAAAGTGACGTTTCGGGGTACAACACCCCTTCCTCAGACCAGGATTTGATGAGATATCCATCTGAAGAAAGTAGCCACGACTAATCATCTTCTAAAACAGGATTTTAATCAGGCTCATACTGCAAATTATTAACCGGTGTTTGGAGGTTAAAAATAACGCCAACAATTAGAAACCTCACTGTGCAGAACAAGGTTTGTCTTTGTCATTTTATTTGCCAATTTTTATTACTGTAAGAAGCTGAAATTGATATTGTAAATTGCGATTATTCAAAACGTGATGTTTGGGAATTTCTGTTTATTTTTTATAAACCTCTGCAAAAGATCTAGGTCACCAACATACACCACGGAATGACTAAAGTTTAAATCCTAATCACAACAACACGATTACCAAGATAAATCCTGTTTTAAAAGAAGGAAGTACCATAAATTACAACAACAATGCAAATATGAAATAAAAAATGTTTAAAGGGACACTCAGCTCAAAATTAACTTCTATGATTCAGATAGAGCAGTCATTTTAAGACACTCTCCAATTTACTTCCATTATTAAATTTACACTTTCTTGGGAACAAGATCCTACTGAGCATGTGCACAAGCTCACAGGGTATATGTATACTAGTCTGTGATTGGCTGATATCTGTCACATGATACAGGGGGCGGAAAATGTGAGAAAAATAAATTCAGAGTAGGTGTTATTGCCTTGTTTTTTTTATATTGCACTTGTTAGTTATGCAATACTACTGTATTGAGTGGTCCTTTAATAATTTAATTATAGATATGTGCGATTTGTTTCGGCCGAATTTTGTTTTCGGACGAATTTGGGCCGATTTAGTGATTCGAATGCATCCGAATTTCCGAATCGGCAACATAACTAAAATCCCGAAAAAATTCGAAAAATTAATAAATCAGTTTACAAATTTTGGATCCATTCTTTATTCATATTCAGAATTTTTCATTGTTCTAATCTAAATCTCAGATCCCTGACATCATCAACACTACTAAATCACTAAATAAAGCTATTAACCCCTAAACCGCCGTTCCCTGACATTGCCGGCACTAACTGAATCTGTAATAAAGCTATTAACCCCTAAACTGTCGTTCCCTAAAATCGCCGACATTAACTAAACCTATTAAACCCTAAACTGCCGTTCCCAAACATCGCCGACACTAACTAAACCTATTAACCCCTAAACCGCAATTCCATGGCATCGCCAACACTAACCAAAACAATAAATAAACCTATTAACCCCTAAACCGCTGTTCCCAAACATCACCAACACTAACTAAACCTATTAACTCCTAAAACGCTGGCCCCACATAGCAACAACCTAAATAAAACTATTAACCCCTAAACCTAACACCCCCTAACTTTAACATAATTAAAATAGACCTACATTAAAGTTACAATTATTAACTAACTACCCGCTAGATTTAGAGTTCTGCGGCCAAAGGGGTGCATTAGCTACGCGTGTTTTTTTCCCCCGCACCTTTTAAATACCGCTGGTATTTAGAGTTCACAGAAGGGCTGCGTTAGGCTCCAAAAAGGGAGTGTAGAGCATAATTTACCGCCACTGCAACTCTAAATACCAGCGGTGATTACGGACACTGCCAGCTTCAAAAACGTGCTCGTGCACGATTCCCCCATAGGAAACAACTTATTAAACTACCTATTGACCCCTGCATATTATTTTTAACCCCTAATCTGCCGCTCTGTACACCGCCGCAACCTACATTATCCCTATGTACCCCTAATCTGCTGCCCCTAAAACCGCTGACCCCTATATTATATTTATTAACCCCTAATCTGCCGCCCCCAACGTCGCCGCCACCTACCTAAAAATATTAACCCCTAATCTGCCGACCGGACCTCACCGCTACTATAATAAAGTTATTAACCCCTAATCCGCCTCACTCCCGCCTCAATAACCCTATAATAAATAGTATTAACCCCTAATCTGCCCTCCCTAACATCACCGACACCTAACTTCAAGTATTAACCCCTAATCTGCCGACCGGACCTCACCGCTACTCTAATAAATTTATTAACCCCTAAAGCTAAGTCTAACCCTATCACTAGCACCCCCCTAAGTTAAATATAATTTTTATCTAACGAAATAAATTAACTCTTATTAAATAAATTATTCCTATTTAAAGCTAAATACTTACCTGTAAAATAAACCCTAATATAGCTACAATATAAATTATAATTATATTGTAGCTATTTTAGGATTAATATTTATTTTACAGGTAACTTTGTATTTATTTCACCAGGTACAATAGCTATTAAATAGTTAATAACTATTTAATAGCTACCTAGTTAAAATAATTACAAAATTACCTGTAAAATAAATCATAACCTAAGTTACAATTAAACCTAACACTACACTATCAATAAATTAATTAAATAAAATACCTACAATTATCTACAATTAAACCTAACACTACACTATCAATAAATTATTACATACAAATACCTACAAATTAATACAATTAAATAAACTAACTAAAGTACAAAAAATAAAAAAATAATTTACAAACATTATAAAAAATATTACAACAATTTTAAGCTAATTACACCTACTCTAAGCCCCCTAATAAAATAACAAAGCCCCCCAAAATAAAAAAATGCCCTACCCTATTCAAAAATAAAAATAGAAAAGCTCTTTTACCTTACCAGCCCTTAAAAGGGCCTTTTGCGGGGCATGCCCCAAAGAATTCTGCTCTTTTGCCTGTAAAAAAAAACATACAATACCCCCCCCAACATTACAACCCACCACCCACATACCCCTAATCTAACCCAAACCCTCCCTTAAATAAACCTAACACTAAGCCCCTGAAGATCTCCCTACCTTATCTTCACCACGCCGGGTATCACCGATCCGTCCAGAAGAGGCTCCGAAATCTTCATCCAAGCCCAAGCGGGGGCTGAAGAGGTCCATCATCGGGCTGAAGAGATCCATCATCCGGCTGAAGTCTTGATCCAAGCGGGGGCTGAAGAGATCCATCATCCGGCTGAAGTCTTGATCCAAGCGGGGGCTGAAGAGATCCATCATCCGGCTGAAGTCTTCTATCAAGCGGCATCTTCAATCTTCTTTCTTCCCGATCCATCTTCATCCCGCCGACGTGGAACATCCATCCTGGCCGACGACTTCCCGATGAATGACGGTTCCTTTAAGGGACGTCATCCAAGATGGCGTCCCTCGAATTCCGATTGGCTGATAGGATTCTATCAGCCAATCGGAATTAAGGTAGGAAAATTCTGATTGGCTGATGGAATTAGCCAATCAGGTTCAAGTTCAATCCGATTGGCTGATCCAATCAGCCAATCAGATTGAGCTTGCATTCTATTGGCTGTTCCGATCAGCCAATAGAATAAGAGCTCAATCTCAATTTTATTTTAGAATAGGGTAGGGCATTTTTTTATTTTGGGGGGCTTTGTTATTTTATTAGGGGGCTTAGAGTAGGTGTAATTAGCTTAAAATGTTTGTAATATTTTTATAATGTTTGTAAAATTTTTTTTATTTTTTGTACTTTAGTTAGTTTATTTAATTGTATTTATTTGTAGGTATTTGTATGTAATTAATTTATTGATAGTGTAGTGTTAGGTTTAATTTTAACTTAACTAATAAGAGTTAATTTATTTCATTAGATAAAAATTATATTTAACTTAGGGGGGTGTTAGTGTTAGGGTTAGACTTAGCTTTAGGGGTTAATAAATTTATTAGAGTAGCGGTGAGGTCCGGTCGGCAGATTAGGGGTTAATACTTGAAGTTAGGTGTCGGTGATGTTAGGGAGGGCAGATTAGGGGTTAATACTATTTATTAAAGGGTTATTGAGGCGGGAGTGAGGCGGATTAGGGGTTAATAACTTTATTATAGTAGTGGTGAGGTCCGGTCGGCAGATTAGGGGTTAATAATTTTAGGTAGGTGGCGGCGACGTTGGGGGCGGCAGATTAGGGGTTAATAAATATAATATAGGGGTCGGCGGTGTTATGGGCAGCAGATTAGGGGTACATAGGGATAATGTAGGTTGCGGCGGTGTGCGGTCGGCAGATTAGGGGTTAAAAATTTTTATTAGAGTGGCGGCGATGTGGGGGGGCCTCGGTTTAGGGGTACATAGGTAGTTTATGGGTGTTAGTGTACTTTAGAGCACAGTAATTAAGAGCTTTATGAACCGGCGTTAGCCCAGAAAGCTCTTAACTCCTGGCTTTTCTCTGCGGCTGGAGTTTTGTCGTTAGAGTTCTAATGCTCACTTCAGCCAAGACTCTAAATACCGGCATTAGGAAGATCCCATTGAAAAGATAGGATACGCAAATGGCGTAGGGGGATCTGCGGTACGGACAAGTCGCGGCTGCAAAGTGAGCATTAGACCCTTTCCTGACTGACTCTAAATACCAGTGGGCGGCCAAAACTAGCGTTAGGAGCCCCTAACGCTGGTTTTGACGGCTAACGCAGAACTCTAAATCTAGACGAATCTATTTAAAAATAAATACAAACTTGCTTGTGAAATTAAAATAAAACCTAAGCTAGCCACAATATAACTATTTGCTACTACGTAGTTAAAATAAATACAAACTTAGCTGTAAAATTAAAATAAAACCTAAGCTTAAACTAATAAAACCTAACATTACTAAAAATAAAAAAACTTAACATTACTAAAAATACCTAACGGCTAGATTACGAGTTTTGCGGTATGGGTGAAAAGCAGCGTTAAGGCTCATAACACTGCTTTTTCACTACCGCTGGTATTACGAGTCTTGCAGGTTTAGCTGCACCGCACACTTTTTGGCCGTAACGCAATGTAATTACCGCAGCTTTCAAAAAGTCCTTTTTCAATGGGACTTCCATAGCGCCAGTATTAAGAGTCTGCCTGGGAGGCCAAAAAGTGAGCGGTACACCCTATACCGCCAAGATCCATACCGCCATCTAAAGTCAGTAGTTATGAGTTTTACATTACAAAGCTGTAGCATAAAACTCATAACTAAAGTGCTAAAAAGTACACTAACACCCATAAACTACCTAGTAACCCCTAAACCGAGGCCCTCCCGCATCGTAAACACTAAAATAAAATTATTAACCCCTAATCTACCGCTACGGACATGGCCACCACTATAATAAACATATTAAACCCTAAACCGCCACACTCCCGCATCGCAAACACTACTTAAATAATATTAACCCCTAATCGGCCACCCCTAACATCGCGACCACATACCTACATTTATTAACCCCTAATCTGCCGCCCCCAACCTCACCGCCACTATACTAAATGTATTAACCCCTAAACCTAAGTCTAACCCTAACCCTAACACCCCCTAACATAAATATAATTTAAATAAATCTAAATAAAACTTACTATCATTACCTAAATTATTCCTATTTAAAACTAAATATTTACCTGTAAAATAAACCCTAAGCTAGCTACAATATAACTAATAGTTACATTGTAGCTAGCTTAGGGTTTATTTTTATTTTACAGGCAAGTTTGTATTTATTTTAACTAGGTAGAATAGTTACTAAATAGTTATTAACTATTTACTAACTACCTAGCTAAAATAAAGACACATTTACCTGTAAAATAAAACCTAACCTGTCTTACACTAACACCTAACCTTACACTACAATTAAATAAATTACCTAAATTAAATACAATTACCTAAATTACAAAAAACAAACTAACACTAAATTGCACAAAATAAAAAAAAGAAATTATCAGATATTTAAACTAATTACACCTAATCTAATAGCCCTATCAAAATAAAAAAGCCCCCCCCTAAAATAAAAAAAACCCTAGCCTAAACTAAACTACAAATAGCCCTTAAAAGGGCCTTTTGCGGGGCATTGCCCCAAAGAAATCAGCTCTTTTACCTGTAAAAAAAATACAAACAACCCCCTAACAGTAAAACCCACCACCCACACAATCAACCCCCCAAATAAAATCCTAACTAAAAAAGTCTAAGCTCCCCATTTGGATGGGCATTGCCCTTAAAAAGGCATTTAGCTCTTTTTCAAGTGCCCAAACCATAATCTAAAAATAAAACCCACCCAATAAACCCTTAAAAATACCTAACAATAATCCCCGAAGATCCACTTACAGTTTTGAAGACCGGACATCCATCCTCAACGAAGCCAGGAGAAGTCTTCATCCAAGCAACAAGAAGTCCTCAACGAAGCCGGGAGAAGTCTTCATCCAAACCAGTTCTCCAGACGGGCAGAAGTCTTCATTCTGACGGCATCTTCTATCTTCATCCATCCAGCGCAGAGCAGCTCCATCTTCAAGACATCCGGCGCAGAGCATCCTCTTCTTTCCATGGCTAACGACGAATGAAGGTTGCTTTAAGTGATGTCATGCAAGATGGCGTCCCTTGAATTCCGATTGGCTTATAGAATTCTATCAGCTAATAGGAATTAAAGGTGAAAAAAATCCAATCAGCCAATAGAATTGAGCTTGCATTCTATTGGCTGATTGGAACAGCCAATTGAATGCGAGCTCAATCCTATTGGCGTTAGGGGTGTTTAGACTCGGGGTTCATGTTAGTGTGTTAGGTGTAAACATAAATTTAGTTTCCCTATAGGAATCAATGGGGCTGCGTTATAGAGCTTTACACTGCTTTTTTGCAGGTGTTAGACTTTTTTTAGCTGGCTCTCCCCATTGATGTCTATGGGGAAAACGTGCACGAGCACGTAAAATCAGCTCACTATGGCTTTCAGCAGTGCTGGTATTGGAGTACGGAATGGAACACAATTTTGCTCTACGCTCACTTTTTGCCTGATAACGCCGGGTTTTTGTAAACCTGTAATACCAGCGCTGTAGGGAAGTGAGCGGTGACAATAACGTGCAAGTTAGCACCGCACACCTCATAACGCAAAACGCAAAACTCGTAATCTAGCCGTAAGATTACAAAAAAATTAAAACTACAATTACAAAAAATAATAAACACTAAAATTACAAAAAATAAAAAACTACCATTACAAAAAATAACAAACGAAATGATGCAAAATAATAAAAATTATTTCTATTCTAATACCCTGTTTTTTAAAAAAAGGCCCTTAAAACACCTAAAAAGGACATTCAGCTCTTTCACTGCCCTTAAAAGGGCATTCGGCTCTTTTTCGGCCCATTAAAATAAAAAAAGCCCTAATCTAAAAAAAATACCTAACACTAACTGCAATATCAGTACTCACAGTTGCTGAAGTCCGGCGAAAGATCTTCATCCCAGCGGCGAAGTATCTTCATCCAGGTGGCTCCATCTGTATCCATCGCGGGACCGGCATCTTCTATCTTCATCCCAGCTTAGGCAGAGCGGGCGGTGGATGCGCAGAGGCAGAGGTTCAGGTGGAGGTCCAGGCAGAGGTCCATTGGTCCGAAGTGGAGGTCCTTTTAATGCGATCATCCGCTGCACACTGAGGATTCAATGCAAGGTACCCCTTTTATATTGGGGTACTGTTGCATTCCTATTGGCTGAAACATTAAAATCAGCCAATAGGAATGAGAGCTGCTTAAATCCTATTGGCTGATTTAAACAGCCAATAGGATTAAAGCAGCTCTCATTCCTATTGGCTGATTTGAATCAGGCAATAGGAATGAGTTTATGTTTATGTACATGTACATGTTTATGTATGTATATATATATATATGTTATAGTCCTTTCTCGTCACCTTGTCAGATGCATACCATATGCCTTTTAATTTTTAATATTTCTATAAATATTTTTATCAAATAGTTTTTATATGAGTGTAACTACATTTTAATTTATTTATGTTGTGTTTGGTGCAACTTTTTTATTAACTCCCTACGTTTTACGTGAAGTCTTCAGTTCCTCTAACCCGATGAGCCTAAAAACGCGATTGTGTTTACGCGTTCAAATTTACCTTCAACCTATAAGAAGAGAGATAGTTAGCACAGCCACTGTACTGTAATACCGTGGCCGTGTTAACTTTAGCATGCCACTTGTAATCTATATCCCAACTGGCTAGAAGTGCCACATAAAAAAAATCTTGTTTTTTTCATTTGTTTTTTAAAAAAAAAAAGAGAACAATAATAAAAACAATAATGTTTTAGCAATAAAGAGAAGGCATAGCAGCATCACCAAATTATAACAATAAATGTATTGAGCCAAGGACAAATATAGAGAACATTTTGTACCCATGTCCGTAATCATGTCTGGAAATAAAATTATACCAAACCCTCATTAAATTCCCAGAAACCCCTCCTCCGAATTACCTGTAAACACACACACCTGCATATCCCCACTAGTGGACAGGATTATATAGCATCTTACAAATGCATATCTCCACTGCAGGGTATACTCCCCCTAGTGGACAAGATTATATTATATCTTACAAAATTACATATCCACTGCAGATTATACATATCCCCTATTCACTGCACATCACAATAGTAGAAAAACATAATTTATGTAAGAACTTGGATAAATGAGAAAGTAGAATCTGGAGCTCAAATGAGGTTAAAAAATGTTCAATCCTTTATTATCAATTGATTAAAAACTTGAAAACTTGAAAACAACATGGGGATATCCAGGATGAAATGCCTAGAAAGCAAGCTTACGCGTTTCAGCCATAGCCTTATTCATAACTTGTTAAAATGCCCTCACAGCTATGTATAAATAGGGAATAGAAAATGCTGTGATTGGATTTAATGGTCAGTTTAATATACCCACTGGATTTCAAGCCTATAACCCCCCAGTGGTAAAACCTAAAACCTATCATACAGGTCAAGATTACCATACGAGACAGGTGTATGACCTTAATCCTTATACACCTCCACAAGTGAGTACCAATAGGACAGTTCAGGAGGCGCAGGCTATAGAACAGGTTTTTCCCCTCCCCCAGCAAGGCCCAGGGAGGGGGAGAGGGGCAAACAAAAACACAGAGAACAGATATCCTCAGAGAACCAATCGGTCTCAACAAAAACATTATCCTTTGATGTAATACATTTATCTAATTTTTCACTTTCTGATATAGAAACCAGAGTTCTAGGCTATGGATTGGGTTTTGTGCCAACCAGTGATTTTAATTTATTCAAGACCATCATAGATGTCAATAGGTTAATACGAAACTTAACCCTGCGCAAACACTTCCACAGTCAAAAACAGATTGAAGATACACTAACTATAGAAATTACACCTGAGGTAAATATTATGAATTTTGCAGATCAATGTGATTTGATCAACCTTAATAGTCTCCTGACTGAGGGCACATTTCCCCTTTTGTTAGAGAGGATAAACTCATTAAGTTAAGGAGCCCATCTATGTTTTACCCTATTCAGTCTAGGGGTAATATACTGGAAATATTTTATAGTAGAGTGGAGACTGACCTCATTGATTTAAGCAAAGCTAACCCTAAAAAAGAGTATAATTTATCCAAGAAAGAGAGAGAGGCTTTGAACACTCTCAATAAGAACCAGAATATTGTGATCAAGACAGCGGATAAGGGCGGTTCTGTCGTGGTGCAGAATAAAACTGACTACATCAAGGAGGCCCATAGGCAACTCCTTGATGAAGACAGTTATACCAAACTTAGCTACATCCCAGTATGGTTGTTTCATCTTAAAAGCCTTCTTGATGAAGGTCTGGAATGTGGCTTTCTTGACAAAGAAACATTTGATTATCTTTTGGTCAAGCATCTGGTTACCCCAATCTTTCACCACCTTCCGAAGGTACACAAATCTTTGGAAGGTGTGAAGGGTCGACCTATAGTGAGTGGTATTGGCTCATTATCTGAGAATCTGTCTCAGTGGCTTGATGCCATTTTGCAGCCTCTGGTCCAAAAACTGCCCAGTTACCTCAAGGACACGACCCATGTCTTAAATTTACTTGAGAAAGTGACGTGGAGGCCTGAATACAGGTGGAATATTATTGATGTAGTATATTTATGCTCTACTATCCCACACTCAGAAGGGATAAAGGCCATCAGTTACTTTCTCAATGAACATACCTCCCTGACTGTACATTTTTGAGATTTTGTGTTACAAGTCACACAGTTTTTATTAACACACAATAATTTTGAATTTGAAGGTGACTGCTTTCTGCAGAGATGTGGGACAGCTATGGGGGCTAAATTTGACCCGTCCTATGCTAACCTGTATTTGGGTTGGTGGGAGCTGTCCCACGTCTATGCACAGAGTAATCCCTTTATTGAAGATATTATCATCTATCGACGTTTTATAGATGACTTGTTATTGGTGTGGAAGGGAGGAGTAGAGAGGTTTCGCCAATTTGTGGGTTGTATAAATGCAAATGATCTTAATCTGGCATTTACCTTTGAGGTCCAAGCCAAAGAAATCAACTATTTGGATATCACAATAAGGGGGTGTGAGGATGGGAGAGTTGAAACAATCAGCTACAGAAAGCCAATATCTGGCAACACTCTATTGCATGGTAAAAGCTGCCACCCACCTCACGTACCTTATGCGATAGCCAAAGGTCAGCTTATCCGACTAAAAAGAAATTGCTCAAATGAAACTTCCTATAGGGAGCAATCAGAGACATTGATGGATCGTCTAAGACAAAGAGGCTATAAAAACTTGGGTATTAAAAAGGCTCAAACCGAAGTGGATGGGATAGAGAGGAAGTTGCTTCTTATTAAAAAGAACAAAAACCTGGATCCACACAAAGGGGCCACGTTTGTGACTAACTACAGTGCCCAGTACAAACAGATTTGTGGCATTGTTCGCAAACATTTTGGCCTCCTACGGGCAGATGACAAACTTGTCAATACCGTAGAAGGTGGCCTCAGATGCTCCTATCAAAGAGCAACTACTATAAGTAATATAGTTTCTCCATCTCAGTTAAAAAGCAATCAAGGTGATACAAACTCATGGTTAACTCACAGAGGCACGTACAGATGTGGTCATAAGAAATGCAAACCTTGTGACTATGCTGAAATTACTTCTACCTTTACATCTACTGTGAATCATAATACATATGATATTAAAAGGTGTTTAAATTGCTCCTCTTCCAATGTGATCTATATGATCCATTGTACACAGTTTGGGGTCCAGTACATTAGACTCACCACTAGAGATATTAGATCCCAAATTCGGTAACATTTCAGTTTAATGAATGTAGCTAAAGCCACCACTCCAATAGTGACACATTTTTCACTAATACATTACAAAAATCTGACAACATTTAGGTGGAAAGCTATAGAACAGGTCCTCACCCCCAAGAAGGTGGGGGGGGTGACAAGGTGAAACTCCTCTATAAAAGAGAGATGTACTGGATCTTCCATTTGGAGACCAGATACCCAGGGGGCTTGAATTCCCAATATGATCTCATCAATTACTGGGAGTGAGGCTGCCCTCTTAAGTAGCAAGCTGACTACTACTACATTATGTGCATATATTCTACAGGAGTATTTAAACACGGTTTTTGTTTAAGACGGTTGTTTAAATGTTTGGTGGTTTTTGCTTTGATGTGAGCACATGGTTTTTTTTTTTTGCTCCTTTGAGAAGTTTCATTTATGTGCTTACATTGTAAGCTAAGGATTAGGTTTATTTCTTGGAAAACCATCCATATAACTGTTCATGACCATCAATTTATTTGTCCACCATTTATTTATGTATGTATTTAATTATTTATTTTGAAGCATGAATTTATTAATCATTGTGTTTATTTACTATCACTTTAATTATTATTTTTGACAATATATAGTATATATATATATATATATATATATATATATATATATATATATATTATTACTTTTTTTTTACATTTTCTGTTACTATATGTATGTGCATTTTTCTGTGTTTTCAACCATTATGCATTCTGTTTTATTATTATTTTATTATTATTATTTTTTCATTTGTCATTTTCATTTTTCAATTCTACTATCAAGTACATACGTTCTAATAGTGCCCAAATATATCATATAGTCCTGGTCCAAATTGGCTAAACACTATGCAGTCTTGATATTAGCACACAGATGCTTTGTATTGTTGTATTAGTTTTCTGTACCGCCTTTGTTGTTTTTAATCCAATCACAGCATTTTCTATTCCCTATTTATACATAGCTGTGAGGGCATTTTAACAAGCTATGAATAAGGGTATGGCTGAAACGCGTAAGCTTGCTTTCTAGGCATTTCATCCTGGATGCCCCCATGTTGTTTTCAAGTTTTCAAGTTTTTAATCTATTTATATTAAAGGATTGAACATTTTTAACCTCATTTCAGCTCCAGATTCTACTTTCTCATTTATCCACATTTTTGCCAGTCTTATTAAGAATCAGAGGGAGCATTGAGTAGTTTGCCACAGGAATTAGCAGCCAATTGGCAGTGGCAGAGTGTGTGTGTTCAGTCATGTCGTCACATTAGGCAAGCCTACTTTGTGACGTACTGAGTCTTCAATGCCAACTTCATTGGATGAAAATCATCACTGGGAATCCTATCATCATCAAGTGAGAGGTTTCCCAGAACCACCGTGTATGCATGATCCCTATACCAGAAGTCAGTCAGTGAGTACTTCCATTTACGAACACTATTGAGCATTGAGCATTATTCTCATCTTTGTAGTACTCCTGTATCTGATGAACGTTTTAACTTTAAGCTCTAAGCATTGATTACTCTGGGCAGTTTTACCAGATCATTTGTTTCCAAGACGAAAGGTGGAGAGAGGATGCGTGTCTGAGAACGTTACTATCTTGAGTGCAGACAATTGCTTTATTCCTCCAACCAAAGTTTTTTTTTTTTTTTATATTTCTTTATTTAAACACCAATTCACAATATATTTCGCATGGCTACAGGAAACAAAGAATAAGAGACAAGGATAAAAAACAGAACAAAATCAATTATCATACATAGTAAATATCCTTATAATAATTCTCTTATAAAGATCCCTCTATGACAATATACCTAAAACCATATCTCTAACAGTCAAAAAACACATCAATCTACCGTGACTAGCTATGCACTATCTGATATTCTATACCTCCTCAGGAGATAAGAAGCCAACTTTATAAAAGGGTCTCAAAATATCTGCTTGCATCTCCAATGGTTGCAATCTAATAATATCTACCCACTTAGTATAGAAGCCTCTAAATTGACTTTTGTTTGGCTCTAAGTTCATTTCCTCTATTATTAATTGAGCAATTATTTTTTGACCAAATTCAGCTAAGCTTGGATACTTTTTAGCTTTCCAGTATTGGAATATTAAATTCCTTGCGATTTGTATTGCTGTAATAATTAGAGAGTATTCTTCTTTCGCAAATTGCGTAACAAAATTTAAAAAAAAAGATACTCACAGGTGTGAAAATCACAGTTTGTCTCACAAACCTATTCAGCCAAAAAGCTATCTTTTTCCAAAACTGATATATCCTTGGGCAAGACCACAGACAATAGAGTATATCTGCCCGTGGGGCATGACAGTGAAAACATTTCCCGTTAGATTTCTTATCCCATTTAGCTAGCTGGGTGGGGGTAATATATGCAAAATTTATCAGAAAGGTATGTGATTCTTTCCAAGAAATAAACTTATGTCCAGCCAACACTATACTCTGTTTAATATCTTGGACTAATAAGTAAGGAAATCATTTTTGCCACTTAGTGATAAGAGTTTCTAAATGCATGTTACCAAGTTTTTTCATTATCATTTTATACCAGATTGATATTGAATGATAACCCATCTGATAGATCTGTAACCCGGGTTCTATTATCCCCAACTGCACATTACTAGAAGACATATGTGTTAGATATTTATAGAATTGTCTGACCTGTAAAAAAGCAAAAAAATGCTGCCTGGGGATATCAAATTCTTCTTGTATGTGTGTAAAGGTTTTTATGACTCCTAAATCTTTGTCAATTAATTGCTCCAGATATTCTATGCCTTTTCTTTTCCAGATATGGAAAATACCAAAACTTAATCCTGGCATAAACTCTGGATGCCCCAGAATAGGAAGAAACTTAGAAAACCTAAAATTTATCTTAAGATCTGTACAAAATTTCTGCCAAACTCTAACCACATTACTAATAATCTTAATATTTAATACCGATGCAGGCAATTTAGGATAGCTTTTAAAGCAAAAGGTTTTATTAGACTGTCCTCTATACCTATAAAGGAACAATAATCATTTTCCGTTATCCAGTCAATTGTGACTTTTAACATTGTAACCTGGTTATATAATTTAAGATTAGGAAGTCCGAACCCTCCGAACTCTTTATCTAAATATAAAGTACATTTTGAAAATCTAACCCTTCTTCTACCCCATATAAAGGATTTACATTCTTTTTCATATCTCTTCATGTCCACGTTTTTGGTAAAAAATTGGGAGATTCTGTAATATATACAACAAACATGGAAACAAAAAATAAATTAGCACCATAATTCTAGCGGACACCGAAATGGGTATTGGTCTCCATTTTTCTAGTAAAATGTTACTTTCTTGAAAAAACTTGAGATGGTTTAATGTATACCACAATGCTGGATTTAAACTTAAATATAGCCCTAAATATTTGATTTGTTCAACCTCGCGAAAGGGATGATGAAAGGAATACATTTTGGGCCGGTTAATCCATAATAATTCTGATTTTTAATAGTTTACTTTGTAACCTGAAAATGAGCCAAATTCATTAATTATATCTAATAATCTCAGGATACAACGTGCTGTTCTAGATAAAAAGAGTATTATGTCATCTGCATATAGTGATAAAATTACATTACCATCTCCCATCTTAATTCTATCTAACACTTGTCTTAATCTAGCCGGCGCCGCTAGTGATTCTATTGAGAGGTTAAAAAATAATGGTGACAGGGGCCATCCTTGTCTAGTCCCTTTAGTCAGTGTTATTTTTGGTGAGAATTCCCCTTTTATATAAAGAGTAGAACAAGGGGCCTTATAGATCAGTTTAATAAAGTTGAGGAAATTACCTGTTATGCCAAACCGAGATAATTCAGTAAATAGATTATCCTAAACGATTGCATTGAATGCTTTTTCAGCGTCTAAAGTTAGGAGAGCCCTATCTACCTTACTTGGTTTAGCATCACACTTAATTTTATTCCAATAATGGCTCAAACTAGTAGAACTTTTCGTATATTTTTTGATGAATTTCTTCCTGGCATAAAGCCCGTTTGGTCGCTATGGATCAAGTTATTAATGTATTTTTTCAATCTTTCTGCGACTATGGCTGTAAGAAGTTTGTAATCATCATTTAATAAAGATATTGGTCTATATGTGTTAAGATTTTCTGGATCCTTATCTTTTTTAT
The DNA here is from genome assembly GCF_027579735.1 of Bombina bombina. Classification (NCBI taxonomy): domain Eukaryota; kingdom Metazoa; phylum Chordata; class Amphibia; order Anura; family Bombinatoridae; genus Bombina; species Bombina bombina. The sequence continues at coordinate 332,804,829 of NC_069505.1, forward strand.
GTATTAAGATAACCGAAGAAGCGCAGAAAAGACTATATTCTGCAAGGTTTTTAATAAAATATTGATTAAACAAATCTCGCAGCGTATCCCCAATATCATTTTTAAGTATTCTATAAAATTCAGCGGGTATTTGATCCGGCCCGGGGGCTTTGTTTAATTTTACCTTATCTACAGCTTTTAAAATTTCTTCTTCTTATGGGTTGGTTTAATTCTATAAGTTCCTCTGGTTTGATTTGTGAGACAGTTTATTCCAAAATTGCTCTTTGGCCTTCTCATTACAGGGTCCTACTGTATATATTTCTTGATAATGTTCATACATTACTCGACAAATCTCGCTTGGCGATGTGACTCTTGTATCCCTTTTTTTTGATACTGCCAATGTTTTTGTTCCCGCCTTGCCCCCCCCCCCTTAATCATTTTGGCTAAAAATTTTGATGACCTCCCATGGTGGCTAGAGAAGAAAGCTTTCAAACTTCTGTCCTGCTTTGAATTTTTTACTTTTATAAATCCCTCTCTTTCTGCTTTAGATTTCATATAACTGGCCCATGTTGTATCATTGGGGTTGTTAACATATAGTTTATAGTTATTTTTTAATTGGTTTGCCAATTGTATATCCCATACCCGTATTTTTTTTTCCATTTAACCAGATAAGCTTTTATTTCTCCACGCAAAACCGCTTTTGCAGCTTCCCAAAATGTCTCTATCTTGTGATAATAGTTTTTGCTTCTAATATATATTGATTCCATTTATGTACTAAAAATCTATTAAACTCAATATCTTTTACAAGGTATTTAGGGAAAAAGAAATTGGTAATTCCTGTCTTCCGTAATCTGATACCATCTATGGCTAGCCCAATTATCGCATGGTCAGAAATAACTATATCATCTATTGTGGGGTTTAAGTGAAGAGACAACATCACTTCATTTATTAAAAAAAGGTCTATACGGGACATTGTTTTATGTGTCTTGGATACACACGAGAAAGATCTTGTATCTGGATTTTTTATTCGCCATATATCATAAAGATTCAATTTGTTTCGAAAGGCGCTAAACAATCTTTCTTCCGCTTTTCTACCTATAGAGCAGTTACCAATGCTTGTTATATCTATCACTGGGGCTGTTGTCATATTGAAGTCCCCAGAAATAATTAAGTTCTTATTTATATAAGGAAAAAGTTTAATGAATAAATTATCCCAAAACCTTGAGTCTAATTCATTTGGGCCATATACATTACAGATAACTAATGTAGTATCTCCATATTCTATTTCAACTATGATATATCTCTCCCCCCCCCCCCCCCCCCCGTGTCCCGCTCCTGTACAAGAATTTTATGATTAAATTTTTTGGAGAATAGGACCGCTACCCCTCTCTTACATTTAGGGCCCGGGGCAGAAATTATTTATCCTACCCATTTACATTTAAGTTTGCCCATCTCCTCATCTTGTAAATGGGTCTCCTGTAACAGACCGATATCTGGATTCTTCTTTTTTAAAAACTTTAAAATTATAGACCTCTTGGCTGGGGAAGTTATCCCCCGCATATTCCATGATACTATATTAACCATTACTCCCTCTGGGTCTTACAAAAAAGAAAGTAGGAAAAAAAAAACACAAACCCCTCCTATACCAAGGGGGCTCTGAATCATATATAAACACTCTGTAGTTCACTTCCTTAACCATCTGACTCTTATACCTGTATATAATAGTGGCCCATACTGAGCCGACTCCAATCTATTTTTAAACATCATCATAAACAGAAAAGAAAAAAAAAGAGAAAAACAAAAAGCATAAAGCAGGGTATCTAGCCTAGATAACAAAATTAAAAGAAAACCAACAACCTCCATTGAGAATACATTATACTGCACACCTGTAGGGACCTAATATATTCACTAGCTTCCTGTGGTGTTTTCAGGGTAACATTTTCATTGTTAACCCTAAAACAAATTTTAGCTGGATACATAAGTCTAGCCTGAACCCCTTTTTGGATCAGTGATGTACAGAAAGGGGACATCTCTCTGCGTTTCAGTGAAGTTTCACTGGAATAGTCCTGGAATAACAAGATTTTTCCTGTCCTAGCGTTATTGGAGATTTTTGTCTATACTGCCTCATAATTGTTAGTTCATCTTGAAAGTTTAGGTATTTTACCATAATGGGCCTAGGTTTATTTATGCCCTTACTGTCAACCCTCAGAGTGCACATTCTATGTGCCCTTTCAACCAAAAAGGATACCTCAGAGGTTTGTAATTGTAACCCCAACAATTCTGGTAGGTCTTTAGATGTAAATTTAATTAAATATTGGAACTGGCCGGTGTCTGGGAGACCTATTATTTTCACGTTATTTCTACGTGAACTATCTTCTAATTCTTCTACCTTAGCTTGTACATTTTTAATTATGTCTTGATGAACTTTATAGACTTTTTCTTGAGAACTCATCTGATCCTCTAGATCAGATATTCTCGTTTCTGCCTCCACTAATCTGCTGGAGAACTGTCTTATCTCTTCCGTCAGGCCTGAAATCTCTACTTTAATTGCATTAAACTGTGGCAATATTAAGTCAGATATTTGCTGTAACAAACTTTGGGGGTCGTAGTTGCCCATTTGTAGCCCCTATACCTCCATACTCTGTTCTAAGTCAGGACTTTTTAGTTTTTTTTTCACGTTGTTTGGGTGGCATTGCTGGCGATTTAACTTTTGATAAAGTGACAAATCTTTCCATTAAAGGAAAAAACTAAATAGTGCATATAACTTAACCAAATTAGTACAGGTGGAGTGAACAATCTCCACTAATATTGTGATATAAGTGTACGTGAATTTAAACAACAACAAAAACGGAAGAAAAACAAAACAAAAAACAAGTGAACTTTGTGCAAAACATGACGATGAGTACAAATTAATCAGAAGAGCCTATAATAGCTCTAATTTAAAGTGATTTGATGCCAGGCCAAACTCAAATTGTACAGTCAATATGAAATGCTATACAATGCTATCGTCTGAATATTAATATATTGAATAACAACTATAAAGCGTATTAAACACTACTACCTCTATGCATTAGATTTTAAATAAGTATTTACCAATGTGTCTTGTTCACACTCAAACTCTTATATAGCTGACTTAGCCCGATTTTTACAGGACCTTGTTACCTATAAAGCTACTACCTGGTCTTGACAGCTTCTATTCTACTAAAACAAGTTATGTTCGACAAGTACAGCTGTTGATAAAAGGATACCAGACATACCCCTATATTCAATGAGCTTAAATTTTTGAACAGCCTGCAAATAATGTACAACCTTTGTCTCTGCTTTCTCTTCAGCTTAACTTACTGGATGTTTAATTGGTCTGGACCATCTTCAGCTAGCCTCTACTATATACAAAATTCTAAAAAATACATTATTAAATACACCTTTTGGGGCACATAGTATGAGTTGTCTGCCTATATGCTTTAAAAAAAAAAATGTATCTTGTTTTACAAGGGACCCCTTTTTTTTTTTTAACACCAATCCCGGCCAGTGATCCATAACACAGATAATGTCCCAATATTAGTCTGTTGTGTCCCGTTTGCTTTAATCTCCTTCTCTCTTGTAGACACAAAAACACTGGAGTGATAGATCCACAGAGAAAAAGTTAACAGAGAAGGGTTTAGCCCGCAGACTATGCCTTAGGCTAAAACTAGTGAGTCTCATATCTAGCATGCACCTCCAAGTAGCCCGTCTAAATACTCAACTCCCGGCCTTTAGTTTAGTGATGATGTAATGTCCAGCCGCTATTTCAGCGCCTCTCGGCTTAAATATAAGGATTAATGTTGTAGTCAACAGCTTTATATACCTTTAACAGCCTGCTCCGTTATAATACTATTAACAGCCATAAAAATTTACACAGGCGTTGTTCCATATGTCTCACACCAGTTTACTCTTTAGTGTGTGACAATGTACGAGTGTTTTACCACTCCTCCTTATAGGTGTGTTTTTGTTTTCTGCTGGGAGCTTCTCTCTTAAACTAACCAGTATTTGCTTAGTGGTTCTGTTTTTTTTTTTTATTTTTTTTTTTGTACCAACAATGCCACAAATGTAATCATGGAACAGTCAAAACAGTTTTGTATAACAGCTACAAGAAATAAAGAAATTAATGTTGCAGTAAATGTGTCCAATCATCCTTATTTGTAAATACAAGCTTCATAAGAATGGGACTATCCACCATATACCGTTTATCATTTCAATTTACTTCCATTTTTTATGAAACACTGTTGGAGTTTTTAACTTAATATTTGAGAAAGAGAAAATAAAACAACAAGGAAGAAAAAAAAAAAAAAAAAAAAAAAAAACGTTTCTCTCCCCCCTCCCCCACCCCCACCCGCGCCCGCCCCCCACTACCAGGCGCCCAATTGTACTATTTCAGAGCTTTGAAATGGAGTTATCATATATTCCACTTCTGCTAGAGAAAAACTTTTAATGAATTTAGACCATTTGCTAAAAAAAACTGTAATTTCTTGCTCTGAGTTCAGATCTGTGGCCAGTTGTTCAATCCGATATTGTTTTTTAAGGTAGTTCTTTACTTCATTCGTCGTGGGTGTAAATCTAGTTTTCCATTTTTTAAAAATCAAGTTCCTTGCAGCTAAGATTACTAGGTTCACTAATTTGGCATCTCTGAAGTCTTCCTTATTTCTTGACAGAAAGATTATGGTTTGTAGGTTAAATTTAAACAAATCGGTTTTCACCCTTTTTAATAGCCAGAATTCTAATCTGTACCAAAATTGTTTGATTTTAGGGCATGACCATACCATATGTATTAAGTCTGCGGCTAACATACTACATTTTGGACATATATTGAATTCCTTATTGTTCCATCTGTGAGCCTTGTCTGGTGTATAATATGTTTGATATAGAACCTTTATGTGGGACTCTCTCCAGGTTTCAGAAATAGTGGAATTATGGAGGAGTGTCAGGGATCTCATAATGTGTACTTCCTTATCTATGCTCGTAGGTAGTTGATCTGACCATTTCTGAGCTAGTTTCTCTACATTGCTACCACCTTCTTTCGAGTTAAGATAGGTATACCATGGGGAAATCGAACATTGACCTGCCTTAATCAGGGTTGGCCATGATTCCAGTTTCCCCCAGGTCCATTTCCAGTTGAATTGGGCTCGTAGCTGGCTAGTATAATGTCTGACTTGCAAGTAAGCAAAGAAGTCTTGGTTGTCAAGATTAAATTCCAGTTTCAGCTCATGGAAAGTTTTGATGATTCCTGAGTCTAAGTGGTAAAGCTGTGTGGTGCATTTAAGCCCTTGTTCCTGCCATCTCTTCAAATGGGGAGCTTGAGAGCCCTCTTGAAATTCTGGGTTCCCTAGAAAGGTTTGGTATCTGGGGATATTCGTGTTTATACCCATTAGTGCTCCAATCTTTTTCCATGCCTGTATTATTATGTATATAGTTTTATGGGTCTTCACCTGTTTGGGAATTAGATGAGCCGGTGTATGAAGTAATGATATTGGCTTCAGGGGGTAGATTATGCTGTTCTCTAATCTATTGTCCGTAAAATAGTCGGCTTCTGCTATCCAGTCTGCCGCAATTCGGCCTAGGAAAACTAGATTGTAAAGATATGTTAGGAAGGGCTAGTCCCGCGAATTGTTTTGCTAGATATAATCTCTGCAGCGAGATTCTAGGTTTCCTTGTCTGCCATATGAATTTGCGAAGTGCCTGATTGAATTTCTTAATATCTTGTGCTTTTATGAACAATGGGAGATTCTGCAGAATATATGTTATCTTTGGTAGGATTACCATTTTATATAGAGCAGTACGACCCGAAAGGGAAAGAGGCAATTTCTGCCAGTCTCTCATTAATGTGATTGCATTTGTAATCGTTGGGGTTATATTTAAGGAGTACCACTCTCGGGGATTGGATGAGACTATAATCCCTAGGTATCTAAATGAGTCTATGACTGTTTTAAATGGATTGTTTATTTGAGAGGTGTCGGTCTTTCTTAACCAGAGCAGTTCTTTCTTTTGTTTATTCATTCTATATCCTGTAAAATATCCGAAGTGTTCAATTATATTAAGTACTATTGGAATATTCTTAGCGGTGTTATAGACATATACTAGCAGATCGTCCGCATATAGAGCCACTTTCAGTTCTTTATTGTGAATTTTGATTCCTTCAACATGTTTTCTGATTTTTATAGCTAGAGGTTCAATCGCCAAATCAAACAGAAGTGGCGAAAGCGGGCATCCCTGTCTCGTGCCTTGCCCTAGTCGAATGCTCTTAGATTCCTGCCCATGAATTACTAGTGTAGATGATGCCTGGGAGCAAAGATTATTTACTAAATTTAAGAAATTTAAGAATTTCTCTTGAAATCCATATTGTTTCAAGGTGTTTAAGATATGGTCATGGCTAACTCGGTCAAATGCCTTCTCAGCATCGATTGCTATTACCGCTGCGTCCTGATTCTGATCAGGCTTGCCTTCACTATTTTTAAAATAATCAATGGATAAGAGCAGTTGTCTAATTTTAGATGAGGAACTTCTTTTAAGAAGAAAACCTACTTGATCGCTATGAATCACCTCAGATAAGCCTTTTTGCATTCTTTTGGCCAAGATTGAAGCAAAAATCTTATAGTCCGTGTTCAGCAATGCGATGGGTCTATAAGATTCTCTGCGTTGTGGATCTTTTCCTGCTTTGGGTATGAGGATCGTGTGTGATGCTAGGAAACTGGGGGGTATTTGGTTATTCTGTTGAAAGAGGTGGTTGTAAAGGATAGTTAAATGAGGAACAATTACTTTGTCCAAGCTTTTGTAGAATTCGTTTGGCAAAGCGTCAGGACCTTTCAAAGCTTGAATTGCCTGCATTACCTCTAGTTCTGTTATTGGGGCGTTTAGTGTCAAATTAAAATCAGGAGAGATTTTTGTAATATTAATGTCTTCCCAGAAACTGTCCCTTTTATTTATATTGACTGAGTCAGCCGTGTATATTGAATTATAATATTGAAAAAATGATTCAGTTATTTCCTCTGGTGAGGTAAGTAGTTTGCCGTTAATTTGTATTGCTTCAATTAATTTCGAAGATTTCGAATTTTTTACTAATTTCGCCAACATTTTACCTGACTTATTACCAAATTTGTAAAGATTTGATTGGTATCTTAAGTTTGCTTGTGTAGCATTCAGGACTAAGAAAGTATCTCTATCCTCTTTGGCCTTAATGTACCTCTTCCAGTTCTCATCTGAGGGGAGGTTCAAGTATCTATTGTAGGCGTTAGTTACCGTAGCAATTATTTGTGTCTCTCTCAGGCGGGTTTCCCTTCTAATATTCGCTGTGTATGCGATTATGTCCCCCCTTAGTACCGCTTTTGCTGCTTCCCACAGAGTTACTGGGCTAGAGACTGAGTTTTTGTTGTTTTGAAAATAGTCTTCCCATTTTCTTTTAAGCCAATCTCTAAACTTTGCATTTTTAATCAAGTGCTTGGGAAAAAAGAAGCTTTGTTTTTTAACAGAAATGTTTTTATCTGGAATATATAATGTGATTGGTGCGTGATCGGAGATCAGAATATCTGCGATTTGTGATTTAACCCCTCTTTGATATAAACTATCATTGATTAACATAAGGTCAATTCTAGATAGCGATTTAGTTGTTTTGGAGTAACATGTGTACTTTTTGCTGTCAGGGTTTTGTGCCCTCCAGACATCTCTGACTGCTAGGTTCCGCATAAATGATTTAAATATTTTGCTTTCTAGCTTGTCTTTCTTATTTATTCTCTGTGCTACTCCAAATCTTAATCTGTCTAGGGGGGCTCGCGGGGACATATTAAAGTCCCCTGCGATGATTATATGCCCTTCCGCCATTTCCAAGATTTTTGATTGGAGAGAGTCCCAAAACCCATATTCAATTATGTTAGGTGCATACAGATTGCATAAAGTGTATGTTAAGTTTGATATCTTTAGTTTTAATATTATAAATCTACTAAGCGGGTCGATCCATGTGTCTAGTTTTTCATAATTTAATTTCTTCCCTAAGAGAATAGCCACTCCCTTTTTCCTTTTGATTGAGGGAGCAAAAATACATTCAGCCACCCAAGAAGATTTTAGCTTTGACGATTCTTCAGTGTTAAGATGTGTTTCTTGGATTAGAGCTATGTGGGTGTTTATTTTCTGTAAATGTGCCAGTATTGTTTTTCGCTTAATTGGTGAGACAATCCCACCTATGTTCCAAGAGGTAATTTTAATATCTTTATTCATAGCTTGATTTTTATTCTATTTGTGGGAGAGTTAATTTTGTGCAATGGAGGGCAGATGCCGGAGGGGGGGAGGGAAGAGAGAGAGAGGAAAAATAAAAAAAAAAAAAAACACGCATAAAACATAAAGATTTGTCTCTAACAAAAATATGATAAGCATTCATAGGATCTCAATAGTAAACTAACTTCTATGGGGTAGACCTTTGACCCCATGTTCAGATATCTTTTTCTCGGCTTCCTCTGCTGAGTCAAAAAGAAACGTTTGACCTTCTAATGTAAGTTTGAGTGTGGCTGGGAAAATGACAGTTGCCTGCCAGCCCATTTTTAGCATTCTGCCACAGACCAGGGAGAGCCCCCTCCTCTTTAAGGAGGTCTCTATAGAGAAGTCCTGAAATAGCAGAATTTTATTTTCGTTATGAAAGATAGGTTGGTTTTTGCGATAAGATTGAAGAAACCTAATCTTATCCTGAAAGTTCAAGAACTTTGCGATAATGGGTCTTGGTCTGACCAAATTAGTTGAGGTGTCAGGAGCTCTCCCCAATCTGTGAACCCTCTCAATCAGTATGGGTGTTTGTGTTGGGGGAATTTTTAACAGTTGGGGCAAAAGATGTGTCATAACCTGCATAAGCTCATCTTGTTTGAATGACTCTGGGAGGCCTATAATCCTCAAGTTATTCCTCCTTGATCTATTTTCTAAATCTTCAATTTTAGCTTGAAGTTTCAAGATTGTGAGCTGGTTGTCTTCCGTTTTTGCAACATATGTATTTGTTGTATCCTCCAGATCTGAGATTCTCTGCTCTGCCTCTTGAATTCTTTGTGAGAATTGTCTGACCTCTAAGGTCAGTAGCGATATATCCTGTCTAATTTCATTTTTCAGTGAGTCAAATTTTGGGGCGATAGCCTCTAAAATACTAGCTACCAGGTTTTGTGTTTCGTGTGAGCTTGATATATTTTGAAGTTTTGAGGGTGTTGTTTCTGTAAGAGGCTCTACCAGTGTTCCTGTAAGGTTCTTGTTCCTGCGGGCCTTGTTTTTAGCTGCCGCTGCCATGCCTGGAATCGGTTTGCCAGTGAGTGATGGTGAAGTGATAAATTTATCCATAAACGTGAAAAAGAAAAAGAAAAGAAGAAGAAAAACCACCCTGTGTCAAGAATAAACGTGAACGTGCTATGTGAGAAAAAAAAAAAAAAAAAGGGGGGGAGACCCCGAAGGGAGGGAAGGGGGGGGGGTGGAGTGCGAGGAAAGTAAGGGAGAGAAGCGAGACAAGTGAAGTCGTCGCAGACCTCTCGTTCAGTGGTGCCTGATCTGTGCCAGAAATAAAAAAAACTGATTTAGGAGAAAACCCTCCGTGCTTTGAGCCCCAATTCTACCCACGTGCTTAGTGTGCTCAAGTGATAAAAATCAAGGACACAGGTTTTTTGCGAACTATACAGCCTTTAAAATTATTTTTGTTACCTGTATTTCTCTCTGTTTGAGTTTTCAGTCAAGGTATATTATCTTAGTATGTCTATTCCTCTTTTAATATGTTCCCTAGGTGATCTTTTAATCCCTTCGGATCAGTATTTAGTGCGACCCGTAAACAAATGTGATTTATTTATCTCTAACAGATATATGTATGCTCACAAATTCTGTATTCGTGAAAGAATTTTATTTCCTTCTTTTACCCCTAACTCAGCATTGGAGCGTTGCAATAGGCCTGCCTTTATCTTTAAAACCCTTAATGTACCTTTTTAGGGCCCTTTCTACCCTTGCTCTACCTCCTTCTTGTACTATGCACAAGGGCTGTTTTAAATTATCTGGTGTATCAAGCTAGATGGTCCCCCACCAATTCTGACTTACCCACTCTTTTTCCTATTCCCACCTTTCTCTCTTTATGTATATAGCTTTTTCAGCCTGCTAATCTCAAGTTGCTTACTCTCTTTTAATACATCACCAGTTGCTTTTCATGTGGGGGATAAAGTGTAATACTTCTGGGGTAAGAATAGCCCTTTCCAGTGTCAGCTATTTTGAGCCCATACAAAATTAGATTTTTCGCTCAGATTAATATACTATATATCCCCTTGAGTTTTAAGCTAACCATTTTCCTGGAACCATTAGCTCGAAAATTTTTCAATACATTTCAAACATTATATGCAGATACAGATATCAATAGAAACAATCAGATGATCTTTTCATTTATAATCAGCTTAAAACCAGGTTCAGCCAGCTGGGCTTAAAGCTTTCCTTCTTTAAAACCCCTGGGTATTCTTTACAGTGTTTAAGCATAAGCTCTTCAGAGTTTAACTCAGGTAGCACTTTTTCCAGGCGATACCAAAGTTTGTGATTATTTGCCCCAAGCAAAAAAAAATAATTAGCATGAGTTAATGTTATAGGGCATGTAATTTTCACTTTTATGTCCTCTCCCTCTTTGTCTTTTTTCCTCCTTTATCTTCTCTGATATTGAGGGCTACCAATGATAGTGAAAGTACCCAGGTGTCTGAGGTGTGTTTTGGGTGCCCTCTAGTGAGGGTATTCGTTCTAAGCAGCCATAGGTTTAGTTCCCTTAGTCTCTGTTCTCTTGCTAAGTTTTCCACAACCTAATACCTCTTGATAAGATCAATCACAAACCCCCGGTGTATAGAGCTTTTTGATAAGCCTTGCTGATAAATTTTATTACAGAGAAAGCTTATATAGTCACTTACCCCCTCTCATGCCGCCTGTTTGAGATATACGTGCTGGCTCTCAGTTCCATCGAGATTTGGGCCACAGCACCACAACACTCTCTCCACACTGCCGTCCTGTGGGTCTCCCCGTCCTAGCGCTGCAGATTCCGGCAGTCTCACCTCCTCTCACGCAGCAACGGTGGGAGAGGAGGGAGAACAATTCGGTGAGACCTCTTCAACAGGTGTAATCCACTCTGTAATTCCGCTACTGCCAGCTCACTCTCACCACCTCCCGCGCAGCACCGGTGGGGGAGGGGGAGGCAACCGGAGCAGTCTGATGACGCGTCGAGTGTTGCGCTGAGTGTTGCTGTGGTCCCTGCCGGTGCGTTGGGAGATTCTCGGCAAGGCAAAACCAGTTGGTACGGCGGCGGTGAGAGGGGGGCAGGGGAGGGCCCCAAGCAAAAAGGCTATTTGCGGTTCCGCCCGGAGTGCAGGTAAAGAGGGCAATCGCCTTTGGGGTTGTGTAAGCAGGTCCTTATAGTTCCCTCGATCCTTACTGAGAGGGGTAAGGTGTAAGGTGTTCTCCACTGCTGTATTTAGCCTTGAGTAGTCTCTTTAGTCAGCGAAAAAGATACTTATTTGGATGACCAAGTGCTGGAACAGTGGGATGAAGTTCCACTGTCCTTGGTTCCAGAGATGCTGTTTTTCTGCCCACTGTGTAGCCTCCTCTGTGGGTTAGGGCGCAGGATTTCCCCCGCCAAGAGCTAAAGGGCTGGAGAGCAGAGCTCAGGTGCGTGCACTTAGCTCCTCCTCCACCGGAACCTTAGTGGTTCTGTTTAATTGAAAATTCTACTATTCCCCCAGAACAAAAAAAAAGAAAGTCTTTTAAAATCTTCCAACACAAACATATACAGCTCGGATGGTGATAGAAATGTCGTGTGAGATGCTTGAGATTTTTCCTCTGTTCCCAGCCACTTCACCATCACCCTCCTTCACCCAGCTCCAAGCATAACACCTCCCGATCGACTCTAGGTGGAAGATAAGTCGGACTTATGAAGATGCTCAGCCGCTATAGGGAACCCTCTGCTTCTGTCCTCTAGCTGTCGCACTATCTCAGGTCGTGACTGGCAGCTACCTCTGACGTTGCACGTTGCTCCCCACCTGGTTTAACTGATGCCGTATATGCTGGGGCCAGTGCTCTCCGGCCATGGATGGCTTGATGTGGTTTCCGACCAAAGCTTCATGCACTTTTACCTTCCCTGGCCAGGTATAATGTCCTTGGCAATAGGGGTACTCTTTGTGGGGCAGTGGAAATCTTTGCTCTTCTCTCACGAACAACAGAGCGTGCCTTCCTCCTTCACGCTCCTCCCACCGGAAACTCTTCCCCCAACCGAACTTTATAGACTGTTACAAATTATGCTTGGGTGCCTGTTGCATATTGTGTATTTTACATATATCTTTTTATGACTCACACACCCATCATTAGCTTTAAATTAGTCCTGTGGCAAGTTTTCCCCTATTTAGTTCTACAGTGATTTTTCTACATATAGGGGGACTGTAGGCTCTTCTACATATTAGCATCTTCATTTTTTCTCAATAATCTTACGTAAGAACTTACCTGATAAATTAATTTCTTTCATGTTGGCAAGAGTCCATGAGCTAGTGACATATGGGATATACAATCCTACCAGGAGGGGAAAAGTTTCCCAAACCTCAAAATGCCTATAAATACACCCCTCACCACACCCAAAATTCAGTTTAACGAATAGCCAAGTAGTGAGGTGATAGAAAAAGAAGTAAAAAGCATCAACAAAAGGAACTGGAAATACAATTGTGCTTTATACAAAAAAACATAACCACCATAAAAAGGGTAGGTCTCATGGACTCTTGTCAATATGAAAGAAATTAATTTATCAGGTAATTTCTTACATAAATTATGTTTTTTTTTTCATGTAATTGGCAAGAGTCCATGAGCTAGTGACGTATGGGATAGTAATACCCAAGATGTGGTACTCCACAGAGGGATAAAAAAAATAAAAACATCCATTTTCCCAATTTTAAACTGATAATCTGCAAAAGGAAATATACATAAACCTGACTCATGGCAAATATAAGTACAATACATATATTTAAAACTTTATATTAATACATAAAGTGCCAAACCATAGCTGAGAGTGTCTTAAGTAATGAAAACATACTTACCGAAAGACATCCATCCACATATAGCAGATAGCCAAACCAGTACTGAATCAGTATCAGTAGAGTTAATGGAATATAAGAGTATATCGTCGATCTGAAAAGGGAGGAAGGAGATGAATCTCTACGACCGGTAACAGAGAACCTTTGAAAAGATTTCCCGCAAGAAAAACCATAGAATCAATAGGTGATACTCCCTTCACATCCATCTGACAAACAATATACTCTGAGAGGAATCGGGCTTCAAAATGCTGAGAAGCGCATATCATCGAAGAAAATCAAGCACAAACTTACTTCACCACCTCCATAGAAGGCAAAGTTTGTAAAACTGAATTGTGGGTGTGGTGAGGGGGTGTATTTATAGGCATTTTGAGGTTTGGGAAACTTTGCCCCTCCTGGTAGGATTGTATATTCCATACGTCACTAGCTCATGGACTTTTGCCAATTACATGAAAGAAACATAATTATCATATAATCAGACAGAAATTTCACAAGACTTTTGGCTATACATATATGGAGGCTGCAAGAATTACCACAATGATTTGTGGATCTAATGATTTTCTCAGGTTCTCAGATATAGAGAGGTACCAAAGCGCCTAACCTGATGGAGGCTGGGTCTAATAATGTATAGATATAGATATGATTCGGTGTTAATATAAATATAAATATGAAATATATTGATAATTACATTAATATATTTATTCAAGTTTAAAATATAACAGTAATTTCATGAATACATTTATTCAGGTATTAATACAGGTCTAGAGATAAGAAACATGGATCCATGTACTTATTTAACATTAAAATTACAACATCCAATAAAATACAATAAAATACAATGAAATATTTGACCAATGACTGAGGTACAGATAGATTGGTAATAGCCTGATGGCCTGAGGTTTAAGCAATTGGCTTCCTAATGAATTTATTTAATTCTGTTTGATGTAAATTTGTGTTTAGGCAACTTACATTGGATCCTTTATCTATGTGTTTAACTTGATAAAAATGTGTCACAAATTTGAAAATCGAAAATTGTGATGATGAAAAAACTGTGATGGCAAAATATATTGTGAAAAAATGTGATGAAAATATAAGTGCTGGATTAGTAAAAAAGTCTAAAAAGTTGTATCCAAACTGTGCTGTGGAAAATAAATCAGTAAATCCGTGATACCCTTTAGGCATAAAACATCCTTTAAATTAGTATAATAAGCGTGATGATTGGGACTTTGAAACCAAGTTCAATATTTTGAATCTTCCTTAAAGGTTCCTTTGATGGTATGCAAATAGGCTCAACTCCCTAGTATAGTGAATGTGCTAATCCACAAATCTGCGTATGAGTGATGAGCTGCTCCTCTTGAAAAGAATATGTAAAATCATATGCAATCTTCCTATAAAAGAAAAGTGCAATGGTGTAGATAGTTTTAGATAAATATCACAAATGAAAAAAGGCTTACCAGTTGTTGACGCATTTCGGCTTCTCAAAGGCCTTTATCAAGACTGTTTTTTTGGTTGTAAATGCTGGCCTTTTATACCGGACTGTTTGCTGACCAGCTGCATTGCAGACCAAAAGTGTTTGTTTAGCACTTCCGGTTTTAGTTAAAAACAAGTTTAAATAAATATTTTAAATAGCTTAATATTTATAATCGCTCTTCTGTTTAAAATAATTCCTTATATGTTTAATAGACATATATAATTCTCTTACTGAATCTATCCATTTAGACCCAGCCTTTATGTACCTTGATGTCATATTTACAATTGTTTCCAAACATTTTTTCAAGACTATTTTTTTCATATAGTATGATCTTTTTTTCTTCTTTTTATTGCAGCAATTTTATGTTTTGCAAATTTGACTCAGTAGTTGTTACCAACTGTGTACATCAACTTTTTAGTATGGATTTGTTCAGTCTGTATACCTCTATCAGACATGAACCAGGCTTAGGGGCTATCAACAAAGTTCTAAGTAGTAATAAGGAGGTTGGTAATATAAAGAAATACTTTGTTTTGGAGTTATTAGGTATTGTATTGAGATGTAATGTAACTATTTTCTATTTCAAGGTGATTACTTTTTGCAGCTAAATGGAGCTGCTATGGGTTCTAATGTTGCCCATACATATACAAATATTTTTATGAACATGTTTTAAGAATGCTTTGTATATAGTCATCCACTATTTATGAGATATGGCGCAACTTGGTGTCGCTATATAGATGACATATTTGGGATATGTTTAGGCGACATTGGAATCCTAGAATAATTTTTTGCAGATCTGAATAGGGCTACACAACATATTCATTTTAAGTTAGTGTCCAGTGAAATTTTGGATACCAGAATTTATGTCAGGAAATGGCCTAGCTATAGATCTGTATAAGAAGGAGATTGAATTACATTACAGTAGTGCACATCCCCCATCTACTTCAATCTTTACAGAAAAATCAGCTGTTACGTGTAAGATGTATTGTATCAGATTAAGAGGTGATACATCACAGATTGAAAGAGATTGGTGATACATTCTTATAAAGAGGTTATTCACAGGAATTAATACAGAGAGAAATTAAAGTGAAAGCAAAGTTTCCTATGTTGCTAAACGTAATAACATATTAGGTACTAAATCAATAGAACTTTCATTCATGAATTTTTTCTAACTTGTGTGCAAATCAAGTTTTACCTGAAATGAAAGAAGAATTTTACCGTCTATAAAATCAACCCATTTTTTTTTTTGCTGCATATTACTTCTTGATCACGTTTTTGTCTTTGGCCAACTGAAATTCTGGCCGTTAGGCGGCCGTGAAGCAACATCATCAGCCTATTGTGGAATCTGCTAATGCAGTAAATCTACGATCTTTACTTTTTTATTAAATGCGCACGCAGAATATTTGGGACTGACTGAGCAGAAACGTCATCTGCTTTGATAGACTAGATAGACGCATGCGTTTTGGAGACCGGTTGGAGTGAGAATCGCATGTGCATTGTGGTTTGAATTGGTGAATCGCGCATGCGCAATAGTAATGGTCCCTGTGAATGCGCATCTCTGATACGTATAGAGCGGGTCAAGTGCCCTAAAAGAGGGGGAGATAGAGGAAACCTCTTAAAAGTCAGAGAGATGTACTGGATTTACAAACTTTAGACAGTGGTCCCTAAAGGGATTTCGACTGATCCTTGTTTTACTAATACAATGAAGTATTTGAATATGAACATATTGGATTGCAGATAATATGAATGATAGATAATTATATGTAAATCCTCTGGAGATAATAATTTTTAATTTAGTTTTGTACATTTTTTTATTTTTATTTTAATAAGGGATGTAATTCAGATAACATCCACATGGTGGCAATATGACATCATAGGATATATAATTTGTGCACCTGTTTAGGGTATAAAAGATAAATAAGTATATATATGTGCAGACATGACTAAGGGCTGACTGTAAGCCTAAAATGTTGTCACTGTTTTACACTTTGGACCATGCCATGAAATAATAAAGGTCCTTTTTAAGGGAATTTGTAGGCTGGGACTCATCTTTATTTGCTGGTATATGATTTGGAAGTGGCTGACCGAGGGTTCCGTGCCCTATACAGAGTGCTGTAATTTGATTCTGCACAAGAATGCACACTGTGCTAACAAAATTCATTTTAAAACTTTTTTTTTGCATCCATATAGTTCCAATGCAGTGTGTGTTTTATGATACATATATTTTAACATTGACATTAATATCCCTTAAAGGGACATGATATCCAAATTTTGCATAACTTGAAAGCTGTAAACAGCTGATTAGAAAATATCAGCAGAAATACTTTACGTAAAAAAAGGAAGATATTTTACCTCAACATTTTCCTCAGTAGCCACATACCATTGTAAAGGGACTTAAAGCAGCAAATTAGGATGCTAGTCCCAGGACTTGCAACGGAGTGTGCATCTGGCATGTGCAGGCACAGTTTTTTTTCTACTCAGTTTAAGGAAGTGTAGTATTAAGTCTTGTGAGATTTTAGTGAGATCTCGGTAAAGCAAAGTGTGACATCCGCACTATTGAAGCTGGTTGGCTGTTGTTTTTCTTTTCTTTTTAACATGCAGTGGACAGTAGCACTTACTATTACGACATACGCTGTCAGCATTTATTATTGCACAAACATTTCTGGTGAAATGCTTGAACAATGCTGCCCCCTGCTCACTGTCAGTCAATCGGCCAATAGCAGGGGCTGTCAATCATCCTGATCATATCAGATCGGTATGATTTCAATCCACCACCTAAAAGGTAGCGGATATGTTAAGTAGCAGCGATCTTATGACTACTGATTCTTAACTTCCGTTTCAGGCGAGCCTGAAACGATGAGCCTCCAAATCAGCATCTGCTGCTTAATAAATGGAGCCCAATATCTGGTATTTCAAATAACAAAATAAAGGTAAAGGAGCTAATTATAAACAATGTAACACACTCCAGCAGATAAAGTGGATCAATGAAAACACTTTCAAGGGGGTAACATTTTATAGTACAATATCCTTTAGAGGGACATAAAATGCAAATGTGTTATCGATTGTCCCTTTTTCATCAAATCTTCCTGAGTCAAACCCAGCCAAGCTTGATAATTCCCAGGAAATTTAATCTCCATTTCCCCATAATGGCTCCTTAACAACCCATAATGGCTGTTGATCAACAAACACTGGAACAGATAAACCAAATAAAACAACTGCAGAAATCTAAAATGAAGGATTCCCTTTTTTTTAAACCGTATATCACACTTTTATTGCCTCCACAGCCAATCAGAATCATTGAGAACATGACCAATGAGTGCATCCGTTTACATTAGGTTAATTGGATTGATAAAAATCCATGTGTGTGTGTGTGTGTTTGTGCAATTAGAAAGAGCAGCATTTCTTTTTTATTAAAATAACTTTTTTAATGTAATTTACTGATAGGTACTCATTGGTGTTGATGACTGTATTGATTTCACAATGGTCTATTGTGTAGATATGTTTTATTCATCTTAAATATTCTTGGTTATTTGGCTCAAATCTATTATCGTCAAAAAGGACTTTCACTCTTGTTGGCATGGGCTGTGTGATCTTGTTTTGGTCCGTGCAGGCCTAAATCATTGGTCCATGTGGGTTATCAGTTGATCTGTAATGGTGAGCATTCATCAAGTGCCTTCGAACCTGATGTGTCGATTTTGTTGATGATATTAAAGGACTAGTAAATACAGTATAATCAACAACTGCATGATAAAAAGACAATGCAATAGCATTTAGTTTGAACTTCAAATGGGTAGAAGATTTTTTCTGACAAATTTTAAATATATGTCTATTTCCACTCTTCCTGTGTCATGTGACATCCATCAGCCAATCACAAATGCATATACCTATATTCTGTGAATTCTTTCACATGAACAGTAGGAGCTGGTGACTTAAAAAGTGTAAATATAAAAAAACTGTGCCCTTTTTATTAATGGAAGTAAATTGGAAAGTTGTTTAAAATTGCATCCTCTATCTGAATCATTAAAGTTTAATTTTGGCTTGAGTGTCCCTTTAAGTTGATAATTTGAGGTCGTTTGGAATGCGACCACCAAAATCAATGTAGCCCATGTATCCTGTGGATGAATTTTAAAATATAGAATCAGATCTGAATTTCTTATTTAAATAAAGAAATAGTGTAATTCTTTGCTGTTCAAAAAAATTATGATTGCTCCACTGTGACCTCACTGAACACATCTGTGAGGAAATGACAAGATGTATATCTGTGTAGCCACTAATTACCAACTAGCTTAAACTGAGTCTACCTCAGTATGTAAATTTGATAATAGAAGTAAATTGGACACTGAACCCAAATTTTTTTCTTTCGTGATTCAGATAGAGCAGGCAATTTTAACCCCTTAACGACCAAGGACGTACGCCACACGTCCTCCAAAAAAATACAGTTAATGACCGAGGACGTGTGGCGTACGTCCTTGGTCTGGAAAGCAGCTGGAAGCGATCCTGCACGCTTCCAGTTGCTTTCCGGTTATTGCAGTGATGCCTCGATATCGAGGCATCCTGCAATAACCTTTTTTAGCAATCCGGTGCAGAGAGAGCCACTCTGTGGCCATCTCTGCACCGGACATCACCGGCTTAATCCGTTGGTGGGTGGGAGCCGGTTCGGGAGGCGGGTGGCGGCCATCGATGGCCTGGATGATTTGGAGGGGGGCGGGGGTGATCGGGGGCGCGCACGGGCGCGCGTGCGTGCACGGGAGGGCGGGGGCGGGCGCGTGCACGGGGAGGGAGCGGGTGGGAACCGCTCCACTACAGAAAAAAGTAGTATTAAAAGTTATATAAATATTGTCAATTTTTTTTTAAAACTACATCAGTCAGGGGGTGGGGGATTGGTCTGTGTGGGGGGGGAAGCTACACTGCAGAAAAAGAACATAAAAATAAAAAAAAAAAAACATTTCTCTTGCAAACTGGGTACTGGCAGACAGCTGCCAGTACCCAAGATGGCCCCCAATAAGGCAGAGGGGGAGGATTAGAGAGCTGTTTTGGGGGGGGATCAGGGAGGTTGGGGGCTAAGGGGGATCCTACAAAGTAGCATATGTAAATATGCTAATAAAAAAAAAATTTTAAAAAAAAATTTTTATTTTAGTACTGGCAGACTTTCTGCCAGTACTTAAGATGGCGGGGACAATTGTGGTGTGGGGGAGGGAAGGGAGTTGTTTGGGAGGGATCAGGGGGTCTGATGTGTCAGGTGGGAGGCTGATCTCTACACTAAAGCTAAAATTAACCCTGCAAGCTCCCTACAAACTACCTAATTAACCCCTTCACTGCTAGCCATAATACACGTGTGATGCGCAGCAGCACTTTGCGGCCTTCTAATTACCAAAAAGCAACGCCAAAGTCATATATGCTGCTATTTCTGAACAAAGGGGATCCCAGAGAAGCATTTACAACCATTTGTGCCATAATTACACAAGCTGTTTGTAAATAATTTCAGTGAGAAACCTAAAATTGTGAAAAATTTAGCGTTTTTTTTTTATTTGATTGCATTTGGCGGTGAAATGGTGGCATGAAATATACCAAAATGGGCCTAGATCAATACTTGGGGTCGTCTACTACACTACACTGAAGCTAAAATTAACCCTAGAAGCTCCCTACATGCTCCCTAATTAACCCCTTCACTGCTGGGCATAATACACGTGTGGTGCGCAGTCGCATTTAGCAGCCTTCTAATTAGTAAAAAGCAAAGCCAAAGCCATATATGTCTGCTATTTATGAACAAAGGGGATCCCAGAGAAGCATTTACAACCATTTATGCTATAATTGCATAAGTTGTTTGTAAATAATTTCAGTGAGAAACCTAAAGTTTGTGAAAAAAATTGTGAAAAAGTGAACAATTTTTTGTATTTGATCGCATTTGGCGGTGAAATGGTGGCATGAAATATACCAAAATTGGCCTAGATCAATACTTTGGGATGTCTTCTAAAAAAATATATATATATACATGTCAAGGGATATTCAGAGATTCCTGAAAGATATCAGTGTCCCAATGTAACTAGCGCTAATTTTGAAAAAAAGTGGTTTGGAAATAGCAAAGTGCTACTTGTATTTATGGCCCTATAACTTGCAAAAAAAGCAAAGAACATGTAAACATTGGGTATTTCTAAACTCAGGACAAAATTTAGAAACTACTTAACATATGTTTTTTTTGGTGGTTGTAGATGTGTAACAGATTTTGGGGGTCAAAGTTAGAAAAAGTGTGTTTTTTTCAATTTTTTCCTCATATTTTATCATTTTTTTATAGTAAATTATAAGATATGATGAAAATAATGGTATATTTTGAAAGTCCATTTAATGGCGAGACAAACGGTATATAATATGTGTGGGTACATTAAATAAGTAAGGGGAAAATTACAGCTAAACACAAACACCGCAGAAATGTAAAAATAGCCTTGGTCCCAAACGGACAGAAAATGCAAAAGTGCTGTGGTCCTTAAGGGGTTAAGCAACTTTCTAATTTACTCCTATTATCAATTTGCCTTCATTCTCTTGGTATCTTTATTTGAAAAGCAAGAATGTAAGTTTAGATGTCGGCCCATTTTTGGTGAACAACCTGGGTTGTTCTAGCTGATTGGTGGATAAATTCACCCACCAATAAACAAGTGCTGTCCATAGTACTGAACCAACAATTGGCTGGCTCCATAGCTTAGATGCCTTCTTTTTCAAATAAAGATAGCAAGAGAACGAAGAAAAATTGAGAATAGGAGTAAATTAGAAAGTTGCTTAAAATTTCATGCTCCTGAATCAGGAAAGAAAAATTTGGGTTCAGTGTCCCTTTAAGCTTTTATTTTTATTTTTTTTATTTTTACAGCAGATCCATTTTTGACAGCTTTTAATTACATTCAGTCAGCTGGAAAAAAAATGATATAGGCATGACATATGTTTACAATACTAAGATTATCGTAATTAATTGTGTTACTAAATAAGATAATCTCTTTCAGTAAAATAAGCTTCACTGTCTACTGATTATCAAATTCAATTTAAGAGATGTTCGGAATATAAAATAATTGCTTGCCCAACCTTCTGTTATTTTTTTTAAAGCAGTAAATTCACCAAGGAAAGACAAGAGAAAATGATATAAAAATAATTGTCAAAAAGCAAATATCTAAACCGTTTCTCAGTATCTTACAGCCAGTCGTATTGCTCTTTTTATAGTGTTTGTTTTGTATCAATAGCCTTCACAAAAGGATATATTTTTTTTTATAAATCCCAAGGGGTTATTAGACATCACAGATTATTTAATCTATGGCTTGAAGCCACAGTGTCTCAGAATCCCCTTACTGAATAACAAAAGCCTTATCCTATAGTTCTGCGTTTTTGTCTTATAGCTACTTATAAACAAAAAATGTAGTTCACAGCTGTTAAATTGCAATACTGGACTAGATTATTAGATGCAGGTCAAAAGATTAACACATTTGATATGACTGATTTATTTCAAGTACTTAAGAGTTTTATGGTTTTATTTTCTTAGACTGAACTTTATTATTATTATTATTATTATTATTATTATTTATGTATTTATTTGTAGAGAAACAACATATTCTGCAGCTTTAAAACAGAGGTGTGTTATGCTATGGTAAAAATTTTAATACAACTACAAAAGTCATGAAGAGGGAGAGGGTTCTTTCTGCTATGAGTTACCATCGTATGTAGGTCACTTTGTAAAAATGATGATGTACACAACAGGTGGACATCAGATAAAAAATGAGGTGGGGTTGGGAATCATAAAAAATAATAGAATAGGGAGACCTTAAAGTGTTTGTAAAGTTAAATGAGTTAAAGCCCGGTATTTAAAAATATTCTTAAAAACATGGGCACTTTAAGTCATTAAACTTTACTATTACGTTTCTTTTTTCAAATACTTATTTGTTACTGTAAACACAACGACGATCCTCCACCCGCATCTCCTTCAGTATTGAACAGATTGATGACGAATCTGGCTTCCTCCAATCGTTGTGCGCCCCCAAATCATTGATTTGCTAAATATTGAAGGAGATTTAGGCGTAGGATCGGGGGTAAGTTTACAGTAACAAAGAGGTAAGTATTTTAAAAAAGAAGCGTAATTGTAAAGTTGAATGACTTAAACTGCCCATGTTTTTAAGAGTATCTTTAAATACTGGGCTTTAAGTCATTCAACTTTAAAATCACTTTAATTATGAGAATAAATACTAATAAGAAAGAAGATCGAAGAGATGCTATAAACATTCCATTTGCCAAATATAGAATAACTAAAAAGATTTTAAATAAACATTGGCACATTTTAAAAAGCGTCACAACATTGGGTAATACCATTTTGGAAAAAACAAGAATAGTATACAATAAAAAAATTGGCACCGGCTGAATTTAAGAAATCACCTCAAGATTCAGATGCATTTGGGAATACAATGAAAGTATAGTGTGAGTTACAATATTTATGTCGGATAGCGTAAGCGCACAATTTATATTAAATAAATAATTTCTATTAGAGCCTGCAATAAAATTCATATTGGATAATGCTCGAACACTGTCCATGAAATGCAAAAATTCAGCTCAAGTAGTGGAATTCTTTGCTATAAACCTTCCATGATTTTTAAATCACAATAACAATCAATAACAGTTAATACCTGGTTT
Source organism: Bombina bombina (assembly GCF_027579735.1). Lineage (NCBI taxonomy): Eukaryota > Metazoa > Chordata > Amphibia > Anura > Bombinatoridae > Bombina > Bombina bombina. Next base: position 332,828,007 of record NC_069505.1, read on the forward strand.
TCAAGAGCATTAACAAATGAATCAGTATTTCAGATAGGATGCAAGCACAACACTTAGTGCCAGATTACAAGTAGAGCAATTATTTTTTATTTCTCATGAGCGCTAACTGCAATCAGGTTAAAAAAAAATATTTCTTATGGATTAGCACTGGTATGACAAGTTCAAAGTAAAAATTTAGCATCTCAGGTGCGCTAACTTAACGACTTTAGATATAGCCACTTCACTAACTCCCTCTACTCATAGAGTTCTATGGAGTTCATAGAATCATTGGTTGGCCACTTATAGCTGGCCCTTAACTAATTACTTTCACTATGAGTGCAATCAACAGGGTTACTGTCACTTCTCATTGAAAGTATAGGGTGTGCTATAGAAGAAGTTAGTGAATCAACCCTTAAAGTTTGAATAACAACACATGGTTGTCATCCACACAATGTATGTCTTCCTGAGGGGGGGTCTAGAGCTCTGACATTGTTGGGGGAATTCGGGGATGCCATTGACATCACCACTCACATGCGGGGTGATGTCACCAAGCCCCGGAAACCCAGAAGTGCTAGTAAGGATAACAGTGCTCAAAGGAGCTTTATAGAGGGGTTGGCTTTCAAATGATTATCAGCTCCCTTAAGCCCTTGAAACTCCTAAAACCCACCATTTGAAAGCAAATACCTGATCTTTCAAACAGTGTGTGTCTTGGGGGTTAAAGTTTTAACACCTCTAAATAAATAAAAAACAACGGTTTTAATGCAGTAAACATATACATTTCCTTATAACAGGCCATCAAAAAGGCCTACAGATACCCAAGACCAATTGTTTTAAACCCCTAAGCCCCTCTTAAAAATAAAGCCCCTATATACATTTTATTAATCAGGTGATCACTGTGGTAATAGTGATCACCTGGAGTGAATAAATGTCCATTTATTTGCAAAGACGCTCATGGGAGCCCCTATATCTGGATTAAAATTAAATATCTATACCAAAAGGCCCTTATTTATATGAGAAAACCCCCTTCTTTTTACTAAAGAATTTAGGGGAAAACACTCCCACACTATTTTTATATTTTTATTATAATTATTTTTCTCATTATCATTTATTTATAAAGCGCCAACATATTATGCAGCACTGTAACATTAACTATACAGTTGTGGGGGTCTATTTATCAAAGCGTCAATCACAGTGCATTCGCCGGCGTCAATACGCTCACCAGACATCGCTAACGCGGATCTGAATACAATACCCTTATTTATAAAAAAAACCGTCAAAAACACACACGTCAAGTATGGTGCACTGAGCATCGGATTGTTGCTAACTAACAGTCATCGATGTTGCGTTTATTCAGGTTTTTCTCAACTTTATTTATACCATTTCATGGCCTAGATTTGGAGTTTGGCGGTAGAAGGGCTGTTAACGCTCCGCGGGCTTTTTTCTGGCGGCACCATAAAATTAACTCTGGTATCGAGAGTTCAATAAAATGCTGCGTTAGGCTCCAAAAAAGGAGCGTAGAGCATTTTTACCGCAAATGCAACTCTCGATACCAGAGTTGCTTACGGACGCGGCCAGCCTCAAAAACGTGCTCGTGCACGATTCTCCCATAGGGAACAATGGGCCTGTTTGAGCTGTCAAAAAACCTAACACCTGCAAAAAAGCAGCGTTCAGCTCCTAACGCAGCCCCATTGTTTCCTATGGGGAAACACTTCCTACGTCTGCACCTAACACTCTAACATGAACCCCGAGTCTAAACACCCCTAACCTTACACTTATTAACCCCTAATCTGCTGCCCCCGCTATCGCTGACCCCTGCATATTATTATTAACCCCTAATCTGCCGCTCCGTACACCGCCGCAACCTACGTTATCCCTATGTACCCCTAATCTGCTGCCACTAACACCGCCGACCCCTATATTATATTTATTAACCCCTAACCTGCCCCCCACAACGTCGCCGACACCTACCTACACTTATTAACCCCTAATCTGCCGAGCGGACCTGAGCGCTACTATAATAAAGTTATTAACCCCTAATCCGCCTCACTAACCCTATCATAAATAGTATTAACCCCTAATCTGCCCTCCCTAACATCGCCAACACCTAACTTCAATTATTAACCCCTAATCTGCCGACCGGAGCTCATCGCTATTCTAATAAATGTATTAACCCCTAAAGCTAAGTCTAACCCTAACACTAACACCCCCCTAACTTAAATATAATTTAAATCTTACGAAATTAATTAACTCTTATTAAATAACTTATTCCTATTTAAAGCTAAATACTTACCTGTAAAATAAACCCTAATATAGCTACAATATAAATTATAATTATATTGTAGCTATTTTAGGATTAATATTTATTTTACAGGCAACTTGGTAATTATTTTAACCAGGTAAAATAGCTATTAAATAGTTAAGAACTATTTAATAGTTACCTAGTTAAAATAATAACAAAATTACCTGTAAAATAAGTCCTAACCTAAGTTATAATTAAACCTAACACTACCCTATCAATAAATTAATTAAATAAACTACCTACAATTACCTACAATTAACCTAACACTACACTATCAATAAATAAATTAAATACAATTGCTACAAATAACTACAATTACATAAACTAACTAAAGTACAAAAAATAAAAAAGAACTAAGTTACAAAAAATAAAAAAATATTTACCAACATTAGAAAAATATTACAACAATTTTAAACTAATTACACCTACTCTAAGCCCCCTAATAAAATAACAAAGACCCCCAAAATAAAAAATTCCCTACCCTATTCTAAATTAATAAATGTAAAAGCTCTTTTACCTTACCAGCCCTGAACAGGGCCCTTTGCGGGGCATGCCCCAAGAAAATCAGCTCTTTTGCCTGTAAAAAAAACCTACAATACCCCCCCCAACATTACAACCCACCACCCACATACCCCTAATCTAACCCAAACCCCCCTTAAATAAACCTAACACTAAGCCCCTGAAGATCTTCCTACCTTGTCTTCACCATCCAGGTATCACCGATCCGTCCTGGCATCCGGTGCTGAAGAGGTCCAGAAGAGGGTCCAAAGTCTTCCTCCTATCCGGCAAGAAGATAGGATTCTATCAGCCAATCGGAATTAAGGTAGGAATATTCTGATTGGCTGATGGAATCAGCCAATCAGAATCAAGTTCAATCCGATTGGCTGATCCAATCAGCCAATCAGATTGAGCTCGCATTCTATTGGCTGATCGGAACAGCCAATAGAATGCGAGGTCAATCTGATTGGCTGATTGGATCAGCCAATAGGATTGAACTTGATTCTGATTGGCTGATTCCATCAGCCAATCAGAATATTCCTACCTTAATTCCGATTGGCTGATAGAATCCTATCAGCCAATCGGAATTCGAGGGACGCCATCTTGGATGACGTCCCTTAAAGGAACCGTCATTCGTCGGGAGACAACGGAAGAAGAGGATGGATCCGCGTCGGCTGCTTCAAGATGGACCCGCTCCGCACCGGATGGAAGAAGATCGAAGATGCCGCTTGGAGAAGATGTTTGCCGGTCCGGATGTCCTCTTCTTGCCGGATAGGAGGAAGACTTTGGACCCTCTTCTGGACCTCTTCAGCACCGGATGCCAGGACGGATCGGTGATACCTGGATGGTGAAGACAAGGTAGGAAGATCTTCAGGGGCTTAGTGTTAGGTTTATTTAAGGGGGGTTTGGGTTAGATTAGGGGTATGTGGGTGGTGGGTTTTAATGTTGGGGGGGGGTATTGTATGTTTTTTTTTTTACAGGCAAAAGAGCTGATTTTCTTGGGGCATGCCCCGCAAAGGGCCCTGTTCAGGGCTGGTAAGGTAAAAGAGCTTTTAAATTTATTAATTTAGAATAGGGTAGGGCATTTTTTTATTTTGGGGGTCTTTGTTATTTTATTAGGGGGCTTAGAGTAGGTGTAATTAGTTTAAATTGTTGTAATATTTTTCTAATGTTGGTAAATATTTTTTTATTTTTTGTAACTTAGTTCTTTTTTATTTTTTGTACTTTAGTTAGTTTATGTAATTGTAGTTATTTGTAGCAATTGTATTTAATTTATTTATTGATAGTGTAGTGTTAGGTTAATTGTAGGTAATTGTAGGTAGTTTATTTAATTAATTTATTGATAGGGTAGTGTTAGGTTTAATTATAACTTAGGTTAGGACTTATTTTACAGGTAATTTTGTTATTATTTTAACTAGGTAACTATTAAATAGTTCTTAACTATTTAATAGCTATTGTACCTGGTTAAAATAATTACCAAGTTGCCTGTAAAATAAATATAAATCCTAAAATAGCTATAATATAATTATAATTTATATTGTAGCTATATTAGGATGTATTTTACAGGTAAGTATTTAGCTTTAAATAGGAATAATTTATTTAATAAGAGTTAATTAATTTCGTAAGATTTAAATTATATTTAAGTTAGGGGGGTGTTAGTGTTAGGGTTAGATTTAGCTTTAGGGGTTAATCCATTTATTATAGTAGCGGTGAGCTCCGGTCGTCAGATTAGGGGTTAATAATTGAAGTTAGGTGTCGGCGATGTTAGGGAGGGCAGATTAGGGGTTAATACTATTTATGATAGGGTTAGTGAGGCGGATTAGGGGTTAATAACTTTATTATAGTAGCGCTCAGGTCCGCTCGGCAGATTAGGGGTTAATAAGTGTAGGCAGGTGTCGGCAACGTTGAGGGGGGCAGATTAGGGGTTAATAAATATAATATAGGGGTCGGCGGTGTTAGGGGCAGCAGATTAGGGTACATAAGGATAACGTAGGTGGCGGCGCTTTGCGGTCGGCAGATTAGGGATTAATTATTGTAAGTAGCTGGCGGCGACGTTGTGGGGGGCAGGTTAGGGGTTAATAAATGTAATACAGGGCTCGGCGGGGTTAGGGGCAGCAGATTAGGGGTACATAAGGATAACGTAGGTGGCGGTCAGCAGATTAGGGGTTAAAATTTTTTAATTGAGTGTCGGCGATGTGGGGGGACCTCAGTTTAGGGGTACATAGGTAGTTTATGGGTGTTAGTGTACTTTAGGGTACAGTAGTTAAGAGCGTTATGAACCGGCGTTAGCCCAGAAAGCTCTTAACTCCTGCTTTTTTCAGGCGGCTGGAGTTTTGTCGTTAGAGCTCTAACGCTCACTACAGAAACGACTCTAAATACCGGCGTTAGAAAGATCCCATTGAAAAGATAGGATACGCAAATGGCGTAGGGGGATCTGCGGTATGGAAAAGTCGCGGCTGAAAAGTGAGCGTTAGACCCTTTAATCACTGACTCCAAATACCGGCGGTAGCCTAAAACCAGCGTTAGGAGCCTCTAACGCTGGTTTTCACGGCTACCGCCAAACTCTAAATCTAGCCGCATTACTGTCCATGAACAAGCACATTTCTCTAAATCTAATCTTTTATTTTTCAACTGTTAATGTCCAAGAAATAGATTGATTTATACCTCAACAAATATCTCAAAGAAAGTTTTTTTATATTTATTTGTTATACAAAAAAATCTGTTGTATGATACTTTCACATAAATTAATTTGTATTTCTAGAAGTCATGATATGCTTTTATCTCATATTTTTTTTATAAATTATTATTAATGCTAGAATGTATACATATATCTTTGCACATACTTGTATATATACTTGTCTATATACATATATATATATATATATATATATATATATATATATATGTGTGTGTGTGTTATGTCAGAAATCGTTTGCAAACATATTTACATGTCCCTAATTTATTTTTTTCCAAACAATGTTGTCTTTCATATTTCTGTGTTTATTTATACCACTATTTGTATATTTCGTAAATGTATTATTATTCTGAGCAGAAAAAATTGTGATTATAGCATTTAAATAGGGTATCATATGTATTTATTTGCAATCAATGGATATTTTAAGAGCTTTGCAAGTTTTCTCTCTGTACTTGTGTAACCCCTCCTGATTGCAAACTAGTTTTAAAAACCACGCCTTCACAGGTGTTATAATATGGGCTGGCATATAAGATGACATTTCTTACTGAAAAATAAATTCAAGAGAAGGAAGAAATACACTGAAAATAGCATGACAGTAAAGAGGTGATTTTAATTTCGGCTGTATCTGAATCATGACAGTTTAATGTTAGGTGGGCTATCCCTTTTAGCTATCATCTTATGATATATTGAATAAAAAATCAATTTGAATTTAAAAATCCTTGTCTAAAATATTACACTGTGTGTCCTAATGTCAGCATCAATGTTTATCTTTAATTCTAAATTTACATATACAGACTTTCAAAGTATAATACACAATGTAACAAATGATACTTACAAGTTCTGATGACAGTATACACACAAACAGTGTACAGCTCCACAGTATCGCAGGTGCAGGTGGTGAGAGGGACTGTCAACCTCAATAAAATGTAAAAAAATTAGAAAATCCACAGCACCACTGTAAGTTTTCAATGCTTTATTGGAACATCTTTATCCCATGCAGGTACAAAGTAGGTAGGCAGCAACGTTTCGGGATGTTATCCCTTAATCATGCTAATGAGCCTCATCTGTTGAGGTACATTTATAGGCCTACATATTAACCCCATGTATAATGTTACAAAGTGAATTCTATCACTTAACACCACCACCTAGTGGTTACAAAAAATTATTACAATGTTAAACACATATGCAAAGTTTAAAACAATATACAATATACCTATTCATTTGTTGTTAAAATACATACAATTTTTACCAATACTTGATTTTTACAATGTAATTAATTATTTAAGGACCATTGCAATTTTTTATAATACATAAGTATATATTACAGAAATACTTTAAAGTCCAGCTCTCTATTAATGCCTTTAGGAATTAGAGCATCCAATTTATGTATCCAGTATGACTCCTTTTGTTTTAATATGGTTTCCCTATTGCCCCCTCTTCTTAGATTATCCACTCCATCAATTATTTGCCACCTTAACTGACTTATATTGTGGCCTGCACTCAAGAAGTGACGTGATACAGGGGCTTCATGGTCCCCACATCTGATATTGGATCTGTGTTGACTCATCCTATCTCGTACCCTTCTGGTGGTCTCACCGATATAGATTTTGGAACACGGGCATAGGACATAGGATGAGTCACACGTATAGAAATTTTTAATGCTAAATTTTTTCCCTGTCTGGGGGTGTTGAAACTCTGTCCCTTTAATGACTGCACTGCAGCTTGCACAGCCCAAACATGGAAAGGTTCCATAACTCTTTTTAGTTATGTATTTCTGTTTCTTCCTAGATCCTAAATCATTTCTAACTAAAATATCTCCCAGGTTTTGGACCCTGCGGTATGCCATAATTGGTGGGTTTTTAAAGGATACAACATCCATATTACAATTTTTCAAAATATGCCAGTGTCTGGATATAATGTCTCTAATTTCTCTATTGATGGGGTTAAACTGTGTTACACACACTACCCTCTCGTCATTCTTTTTCTTAGATACACTAATTCCTTTCTCTTCTGGCTCCTGAACCTTTTTAATCTCACTCTCAATCAATTTCACAGGGTATCCCCTTTGTATGAATTTATCCCCCATTTCTTGTAGTTTATTTTTAACTGTATTTTGTATACACTGGATGTAAGTAGTCTATATATGGTAATTAATCATGAAAGTGGCATTGGTGCATGTATTTTGGCACTTAGAAATTCTACATTATATAATGAGGGTCAAATACTGTTCTTTGAGAGTTTGTTAAGAATGGTATTATATAACAACTATTTCCTGTTTCAAGACGATTGGTTTCTCCAAATAAGAGGCACAGCCATGGGGTCCAACGTCGCCCCAGCATACGCCAATAAATTCATGAATAGTGTTGAAGAAAAATTTGTATATGAAAATGAGTTGTTCCTTAAACATGGAGCGTCATGGTGGCGCTTCATAGATGATATATTTGGCGTGTGGTGGGGCGACGTTGGTACCCTATTGGCATTTGTTGATGAATTAAATTTGGCTGTTAATAATTTAAAATTCACATTGACCTTCAGTGAAGAAAAGGTGGTATTCTTGGACACAGTAATACATATTAATAAGGAAACTTGTAACTTTAAGATTGATTTACATCGAAAGGAAACAGACAGAAATACTTTACTAAGGTATGAGAGCTTTCATAATGAACCATTAAAAAATTCCCTACCACGTAGTCAATTTAAAAGAGTGAAAAGGATAGTTAATGAAGAATCACTAGTTAAAAATAAACTACAAGAAATGGGGGATAAATTCATACAAAGGGGATACCCTGTGAAATTGATTGAGAGTGAGATTAAAAAGGTTCAGGAGCCAGAGGAGAAAGGAATTAGTGTATCTAAGAAAGAGAATGACGAGAGGGTAGTGTGTGTAACACAGTTTAACCCCATCAATAGAGAAATTAGAAACATTATATCCAGACACTGGCATATTTTGAAAAATTGTAATATGGATGTTGTATCCTTTAAAAACCCACCAATTATGGCATACCGCAGGGTCCAAAACCTGGGAGATATTTTAGTTAGAAATGATTTAGGATCTAGGAACTACATGCGATTACCCTTGCTGAATACTTTAGGGTGAAAAGGATCCCAAGAGGATTACGCATGTCTACACAACCTACTCTACTTAAGGACAATCCACAATATTGCGAGAAGTTTGAGGCAATATTAAATAAATGTTCTTACGATATTATTGTGCTAACAGTGGAGTCATTGCAACAGGAGATTGATAAACAACAGCTGGAAGTAGATAAGAAAAAAGAGGACTTACAACAAATGCTGGCATTGGATGATTTTGATAAAAAAATAAAAGAGGTTGATGATAAAATTAATACCTTGAAGAAAGAGCTGCAGGAACAGAAGAGGTTAAAATTCCAGCGAAACGAAATGGATTACCTCCAGGGGCATGTCTACAGATGGAGATGTGAGCCTACACATTGGAGGAGAAGAGGGGCCGGTAAAACACAGAGGGCCAATCGGAATCAAGGTAAAGAGAAGTTCAAAGATGGTGGAAACAGAGCCAGCAGCACTGAATCGTCAGATGGGCAAAGTTTTTTAGAGTCGAGCGACGAATCGCTGACGTCATCAGGAAGCGCCACAGAGGCGGCCGCAAAAACAAGCGGCATGGAGAAAGACCGCAGATACCAGCCGAGGAGGAAAGCCAACAAGGCGAAAAAGAAGAGCCCACAGTGATTAATATCTCAAGCAAGACTCTACAAGATAGTGAGTACGAGACATTAGAGAAAGGATTGTCATTTTGTCCGGTAAAAGACATTAACTTCTTTGAATTAGAGAAAGACCTATACAGATTTTTTCGGACACTAAGATTAAAATGCATGTTTAATGAGAGTCCACGAATGATTAATAACACTGTTACACCTAGAGGGAATATGCTAACTTTAAAATCTACTGCTTTATATAAGAAAAGTACTTACATACCAACCCAGGGTAATAATAGTGTGGAAACTTACATTGAATTGGTTAAATGTGATGTGATGAAATTAAAGGCTAATTACAACAGCATTAATTCAAAAAAATCCAAGAGATATAAACCTAATTTAACAGCATTACAAAAAAAAGCCATAGATACACTTAAAGAAAAAGATATATTGATAAGGAGAGCCGACAAGGGGGGAGCCACCGTAGTTTTAGATACCAACTATTATGTTACAGAAATTAAACAACAATTGGGAGACGCTAATACTTATAAGCCATTACAGAGTAACCCAGTGATTAAAATACAGGCAGAAATAAAAAGAGTGTTAAACTGGGCATCTAAGATTGGCATTATAGATAAAAAATTAAGTGAATATTTATATGTGGATTGGCCTAAAACGCCAATCTTTTATACAGTCCCAAAAGTACATAAAAATCTATCACAACCCCCTGGGGGGCCAATTGTGGCAGGAATAGAGTCAGTCTTTACTAATATAGCTACTTATCTGGATAGACTTTTGCAGCCAGAGGTACAGAAAATAACATCATACATTAAAGATACAAATGACTTCATTGAAAAATTAAAAGGTTTACCATTGGGTAAAGCAAAATGTATTTTGTATACACTGGATGTAAGTAGTCTATATACGGTAATTAATCATGAAAGTGGCATTGGTGCATGTATTTTGGCACTTAGAAATTCTACATTATATAATGAGGGTCAAATACTGTTCTTTGAGAGTTTGTTAAGGATGGTATTATATAACAACTATTTCCTGTTTCAAGACGATTGGTTTCTCCAAATAAGAGGCACAGCCATGGGGTCCAACGTCGCCCCAGCATACGCCAATATATTCATGAATAGTGTTGAAGAAAAATTTGTATATGAAAATGAGTTGTTCCTTAAACATGGAGCGTCATGGTGGCGCTTCATAGATGATATATTTGGCGTGTGGTGGGGCGACGTTGGTACCCTATTGGCATTTGTTGATGAATTAAATTTGGCTGTTAATAATTTAAAATTCACATTGACCTTCAGTGAAGAAAAGGTGGTATTCTTGGACACAGTAATACATATTAATAAGGAAACTTGTAACTTTAAGATTGATTTACATCGAAAGGAAACAGACAGAAATACTTTACTAAGGTATGAGAGCTTTCATAATGAACCATTAAAAAGTTCCCTACCACGTAGTCAATTTAAAGAGTGAAAAGGATAGTTAATGAAGAATCACTAGTTAAAAATAAACTACAAGAAATGGGGGATAAATTCATACAAAGGGGATACCCTGTGAAATTGATTGAGAGTGAGATTAAAAAGGTTCAGGAGCCAGAGGAGAAAGGAATTAGTGTATCTAAGAAAGAGAATGACGAGAGGGTAGTGTGTGTAACACAGTTTAACCCCATCAATAGAGAAATTAGAAACATTATATCCAAACACTGGCATATTTTGAAAAATTGTAATATGGATGTTGTATCCTTTAAAAACCCACCAATTATGGCATACCGCAGGGTCCAAAACCTGGGAGATATTTTAGTTAGAAATGATTTAGGATCTAGGAAGAAACAGAAATACATAACTAAAAAGAGTTATGGAACCTTTCCATGTTTGGGCTGTGCAAGCTGCAGTGCAGCCATTAAAGGGACAGAGTTTCAACACCCCCAGACAGGGAAAAAATTTAGCATTAAAATTTTCTATACATGTGACTCATCCTATGTCGTATACCTCATTAAATGCCCGTGTTCCAAAATCTATATCGGTGAGACCACCAGAAGGGTACGAGATAGGATGAGTCAACATAGATCCAATATCAGATGTGGGGACCATGAAGCCCCTGTATCACGTCACTTCTTGAGTGCAGGCCACAATATTAGTCAGTTAAGGTGGCAAATAATTGATGGAGTGGATAATCTAAGAAGAGGGGGCAATAGGGAAACCATATTAAAACAAAAGGAGTCATACTGGATACATAAATTGGATGCTCTAATTCCTAAAGGCATTAATAGAGAGCTGGACTTTAAAGTATTTCTGTAATATATACTTATGTATTATAAAAAATTGCAATGGTCCTTAAATAATGAATTACATTGTAAAAATCAAGTATTGGTAAAAATTGTATGTATTTTAACAACAAATGAATAGGTATATTGTATATTGTTTTAAACTTTGCTTATGTGCTTAACATTGTAATAATTTTTTGTAACCACTAGGTGGTGGTGTTAAGTGATAGAATTCACTTTGTAACATTATACATGGGGTTAATATGTAGGCCTATAAATGTACCTCAACAGATGAGGCTCATTAGCATGATTAAGGGATAACATCCCGAAACGTTGCTGCCTACCTACTTTGTACCTGCATGGGATAAAGATGTTCCAATAAAGCATTGAAAACTTACAGTGGTGCTGTGGATTTTCTAATTTTTCTACAAGTTCTGATGAGTGATCAATGACACAAGTATCGAGCAATTTGATTCTTTAGTGATAGTTTAAAATGTATATTTGAATCAGATTGGCTGATGTCATAAATCATGTGATTATGCATATTCCAATCAAAAGTAGTTGAAAAATTCACTAGTGTAAAGGTTGTTTAGGAGTTTGCGTCATAATTGGTGCGAAAAGTGTTGCTTCAAAATTGGTGCTAAGTGGAGAGTGGGACTTGTATTACATGTCTTAAACATGGTGCACATAGATTTTTCCAAAAAAATAAAAAGGAAGTTAGCTATATTATGTTGTGTATTTATTTCATTTTTATCTCTATCAATTACTGCGACAAGTTTGGGGCAAAAGTTTTCAACAAATTTGTAGAAATATTGACCCCTTGCTTTGTAATGAGAGACAAATTTGTAGCATAATCCATAAGTAGTAATGTATTTTTCATTTTTAGCCCTATATCTACTAGTGCACCAAATGTGGAGCAATAACATTGTTTGATTTATAAAGGGTATACAATTTTAATAGAGTTTCTAATTTACTTTTATTATCTAATATACTTCATTCTCTTGCAGCATCAAACATAAGCTTTCTGTGTTTTCAGACTCCTATTGATTTCTATGTCATCCGTGACCTCAAGGGTTTGCAGATTGAAAATGAGGTACGCTGCGTCGGAATAGACGCGAGCGTACCTGTTAAATGTTTGATAAATTGGCAAAAGGGTCAAATAGAATCGAATCTGAATTCGATAAACATCTGTAATGATGCAAGCATCGATCTGTGTCAGATTGAGATCAAGGGATCGTATTTTACATCACAAATTTCAACATTTGCTGATCTTGAAGCTTTGATAACTACAGCGGATCAATCTTGCAACAAATATGACGCGGGATTCAAGCGTATTTTCAGTTGGCGCTTTGATAAATAGACCCTTCAGAGTACAATAATTAGAAGATATATACATAAATAGTATATATGTGTTTATTTATATATATATATATATATATATATATATATATATATATATATATAAAATACAATACTGTATATATATATATATATATATATATATGGAGTACAATAATCAGAATACATTTAGACCCTGCCCTTGAGTCAGTTTAAGGTATAAACCACCTTTACATAAATGGATCAACCGGACAGGTGGACTTGTGAGCTTACATTCTAAAGGAAATACATGGGGGAACATAAGTAGCAGAGACATCTTATCATAAGCTATACGCATTCTTAAACAGATATGTTTTTAAGGAACACTTGAAGTTTTGAAACTAGAGACAAGTTTAACTGAGAGAGGGAAGGAGTTCCATATAATAGGTGCAGTTCTAAAAAAATTATAGTCTTGTTTATTAAAATTTTAATTTAAAAAATGCATTTTTACACACTTTTTTTTACTGCAGGTTTCTTAGATTATATGCACACATAGAATAATGTTATAGTTTAAATTGTTCTAAGAAAAGATCTATATGTCAGTTTCTCACGGAATAAAATGGCCTACAGTAGGTATTCCAATATATATCTGTATATATCTATACCTATATATGTATATATATATATATATATATATATATATATATATATTGTACCAAAAAAATATCAAATATATGTATAAATATTTATTTATGAATAAATGGAACATATTTTTCTATGTGAAGAACATTGAAATTTGAAATATTCATGTTGGATATGTGCACATTAGAATATGTGATCGGGTATGCACATATGTGAATCTGCGACCGGGTATGCGCTCAAATATGCAAAATAATTAATTGACTAAGCGGAGTAGTTTAATCTAAACAGCAAACAAATTAGTGTATATATCCACTTTTGCTGGCGATTTTAGTATTATTGTACTTCATTTACAGGTACAAATACCTAAATCATGAATTCCAAAATCCATAACTATTTCAAGAACCAGGCTTTTTCATTAATACTTTTTTTTTTTAAATGCAAATGCTAGTCTATATTTATTTAAAATAACTATCACCTTTCTGATTACAGTACTGTACTGCCTTTCTTGTATACAAAAGTATTAAAAATGATATAAAACTACCTTTAGGTTGCATATATAAGCTGTATTATAACATGTAAATCTTATCTAAATGATATATTGTTATTTATACTTGTTCTCATCCCATTTTACAAATGCAAATATTATAAAATCCAAACCTTTTCACATCCAAAGCAGTTTGGATAAAGGACTGTATTGTAAATTAAAAAAGCACAAAACATTATAGTTAAACGATCATTCTCATATATTATTCTTTATCATTGTATATCAGCTTGAGTTAAATGTTTTAGAGTAGATTACAAGAAAGAGTACTATTTATCGCTACCGATTGCACACTAACTGCACTAAACTTCAGCTTTTTGTGTGCATTGGATACCGCGTGTATTAAACTTCAGCTTTTTGTGTGCATTGTATACTGCGTGAATTAAACTTCAGCTTTTGGTGTGAATTGGATACCGCGTGTATTAAACTTCAGCTTTTTGTGTGAATTGGATACCGCATGTATGAAACTGCAGCTTTTTGTGTGAATTGGATACCGCTTGTATTAAACTGCAGCATTTTGTGTGAATTGTGTGTATTACAAGTTGAAAGTAAAACGTTTGTACTCCCACGCTAACCTGATGCAAGAAAACAGCCTAAGTTACAATATCGCAACCGCCTTGAGGTATTCTCCCATAGACTTCAATGGAGCACGAAAATTAGAAAAAACACCCTTACTCGCATGTAACCAGATCACATTTTCTCAAGTGCTCTAACCCAACATAAATTATTAATATTTCACATTGGAATGTTCTTCACATAGCTGAATATGTTCTATTTATTCTTAAATACATATGTCTATATATATCTGGTAGTTTTTTTTAGTAAAATATATTTTTATACCAATATATATAGAGGAATATCTATTTAGAAATACTTAGAACATATTCCCCTATGTGAAGAACATTGGAATGTTACATATTTACAGTAAATGCACAGTATAACACTTTATTAAATATGAAAATTGCATAAATATGGTTTTACACGTTTTCAGTTACTTGACTGCAAAGGGCTCCAATGCATATATATATATATATCTTACACAACCTTAGCACTCCCTGTAAGGTATCAATGACTTGTGCAGAGTCTACAAACACACTCTAAAGAAATAACTTGCACCCGGTTTCTTCAATAAGGATGTTACCACTTTATTCACATATTGTGGTACACTTCACACCCAAAAACATGTTTTTGGGTGTGAAGTATACCACAATATGGCCTAGATTTGGAGTTTGGCGGTAGATGGGCTGTTAACGCTACGCGGGCTTTTTTCTGGCCGCACCATAAAATTAACTCTGGTATCGAGAGTCCCAAAAAATGCTGCGTTAGGCTCCAAAAAAGGAGCGTAGAGCATTTTTACAGCAAATGCAACTCTCGATACCAGACTTGCTTACGGACGCGGCCAGCCTCAAAAACGTGCTCGGACACGATTCTCCCATAGGAAATAATGGGGCTGTTTGAGCTGAAAAAAAACCTAACACCTGCAAAAAAGCAGCGTTCAGCTCCTAACGCAGCCCCATTGTTTCCTATGGGCAAACACTTCCTACGTCTGCACCTAACACTCTAACATGTACCCCGAGTCTAAACACCCCTAACCTTACACTTATTAACCCCTAATCTGCCGCCCCCGCTATCGCTGACCCCTGCATATTATTATTAACCCCTAATCTGCCGCTCCGTAAACCGCCGCAACTTACATTATCCCTATGTACCCCTAATCTGCTGCCCCTAACACCGCCGACCCCTATATTATATTTATTAACCCCTAATCTGCCCCCCTCAACGTCGCCGACACCTGCCTACACTTATTAACCCCTAATCTGCCGAGCGGACCTGAGCGCTACTATAATAAAGTTATTAACTCCTAATCCGCCTCACTAACCCTATAATAAATAGTATTAACCCCTAATCTGCCCTCCCTAACATCGCCGACACCTAACTTCAATTATTAACCCCTAATCTGACGACCGGAGCTCACCGCTATTCTAATAAATGTATTAACCCCTAAAGCTAAGTCTAACCCTAACACTAACACCCCCCTAAATTAAATATAATTTTAATCTAACGAAATTAATTAACTCTTATTAAATAAATTATTCCTATTTAAAGCTAAATACTTACCTGTAAAAAAAAATCCTAATATAGCTACAATATAAATTATAATTACATTGTAGCTATTTTAGGATTAATATTTATTTTACAGGCAACTTGGTAATTATTTTAACTAGGTAAAATAGCTATTAAATAGTTAAGAACTATTTAATAGTTACCTAGTTAAAATAATAACAAAATTACCTGTAAAATAAGTCCTAACCTAAGTTACAATTAAACCTAACACTACCCTATCAATAAATAAATTAAATAAACTACCTACAATTACCTACAATAAAACCTAACACTACACTATCAATAAATAAATTAAATACAATTTCTACAAATAACTACAATTACATAAACTAACTAAAGTACAAAAAATAAAAAAGAACTAAGTTACAAAAAATAAAAAAATATTTACAAACATAAGAAAAATATTACAACAATTTTAAACTAATTACACCTACTCTAAGCCCCCTAATAAAATAACAAAGACCCCCAAAATAAAAAAATGCCCTACCCTATTCTAAATTAATAAATTTAAAAGCTCTTTTACCTTACCAGCCCTGAACAGGGCCCTTTGCGGGGCATGCCCCAAGAAAATCAGCTCTTTTGCCTGTAAAAAAAAAACATACAATACCCCCCCCCAACATTACAACCCACCACCCACATACCCCTAATCTAACCCAAACCCCCCTTAAATAAACCTTACACTAAGCCCCTGAAGATCTTCCTACCTTGTCTTCACCTCACCGGGTATCACCGATCGGTCCTGGCTCCGATATCTTCATCCAACCCAAGCGGGGTCTAGACATCCACTGAAGAAGTCCAGAAGAGGGTCCAAAGTCTTCCTCCTATCCGGCAAGAAGAGGACATCCGGACCGGCAAACATCTTCATCCAAGCGGCATCTTCGATCTTCTTCCATCTGGTGCGGAGCGGGTCCATGTTGAAGCAGCCGACGCGGATCCATCCTCTTCTTCCGGCGTCTCCCGACGAATGACGGTTCCTTTAAGGGACGTCATCCAAGATGGCGTCCCTCGAATTCCGATTGGCTGATAGTATTCTATCAGCCAATCAGAATTAAGGTAGGAATATTCTGATTGGCTGATGGAATCAGCCAATCAGAATCAAGTTCAATCCGATTGGCTGATCCAATCAGCCAATCAGATTGAGCTCGCATTCTATTGGCTGATCGGAACAGCCAATAGAATGCAAGATCAGCCAATCGGATTGAACTTGATTCTGATTGGCTGATTCCATCAGCCAATCAGAATATTCCTACCTTAATTCCGATTGGCTGATAGAATACTATCAGCCAATCGGAATTCGAGGGACGCCATCTTGGATGACGTCCCTTAAAGGAACCGTCATTCGTCGGGAGACGCCGGAAGAAGAGGATGGATCCGCGTCGGCTGCTTCAACATGGACACGCTCCGCACCAGATGGAAGAAGATCGAAGATGCCGCTTGGATGAAGATGTTTGCCAGTCCTGATGTCCTCTTCTTGCCGGATAGGAGGAAGACTTTGGACCCTCTTCTGGACTTCTTCAGTGGATGTCTAGCCCCCGCTTGGGTTGGATGAAGATATCGGAGCCAGGACCGATCGGTGATACCCGGTGAGGTGAAGACAAGGTAGGAAGATCTTCAGGGGCTTAGTGTTAGGTTTATTTAAGGGGGGTTTGGGTTAGATTAGGGGTATGTGGGTGGTGGGTTGTAATGTTGGGGGGGGTATTGTATGTTTTTTTTTACAGGCAAAAGAGCTGATTTTCTTGGGGCATGCCCCGCAAAGGGCCCTGTTCAGGGCTGGTAAGGTAAAAGAGCTTTTAAATTTATTAATTTAGAATAGGGTAGGGCATTTTTTTATTTTGGGGGTCTTTGTTATTTTATTAGGGGGCTTAGAGTAGGTGTAATTAGTTTAAAATTGTTGTAATATTTTTCTTATGTTTGTAAATATTTTTTTATTTTTTGTAACTTAGTTCTTTTTTATTTTTTGTACTTTAGTTAGTTTATGTAATTGTAGTTATTTGTAGAAATTGTATTTAATTTATTTATTGATAGTGTAGTGTTAGGTTTTATTGTAGGTAATTGTAGGTATTTTATTTAATTAATTTATTGATAGGGTAGTGTTAGGTTTAATTATAACTTAGGTTAGGACTTATTTTACAGGTAATTTTGTTATTATTTTAACTAGGTAACTATTAAATAGCTCTTAACTATTTAATAGCTATTGTACCTGGTTAAAATAATTACCAAGTTGCCTGTAAAATAAATATTAATCCTAAAATAGCTACAATGTAATTATTATTTATATTGTAGCTATATTAGGATTTATTTTACAGGTAAGTATTTAGCTTTAAATAGGAATAATTTATTTAATAAGAGTTAATTAATTTCGTTAGATTAAAATTATATTTAACTTAGGGGGGTGTTAGTTAGGGTTAGACTTAGCTTTAGGGGTTAATACATTTATTAGAATAGCGGTGAGCTCCGGTCGTCAGATTAGGGGTTAATAATTGAAGTTAGGTGTCGGCGATGTTAGGGAGGGCAGATTAGGGGTTAATACTATTTATGATAGGGTTAGTGAGGCGTATTAAGGGTTAATAACTTTATTATAGTAGCGCTCAGGTCCGCTCGGCAGATTAGGGGTTAATAAGTGTAGGCAGGTGTCGGCGACATTGTGGGGGGCAGATTAGGGGTTAATAAATATAATATAGGGGTCGGCGGTGTTAGGGGCAGCAGATTAGGGGTACATAAGGATAACGTAGGTGGCGGCGCTTTGCGGTCGGCAGATTAGGGGTTAATTATTGTAAGTAGCTGGCGGCGACGTTGAGGGGGGCAGGTTAGGGGTTAATAAATATAATACAGGGGTCGGCGGTGTTAGGGGCAGCAGATTAGGGGTACATAAGTATAACGTAGGTGGCGGTCGGCAGATTAGGGGTTAAAAAAATGTAATCGAGTTGCGGCGATGTGGGGGGACCTCGGTTTAGGGGTACATAGGTAGTTTATGGGTGTTAGTGCACTTTAGGGTACAGTAGTTAAGAGCTTTTTGAACCGGCGTTAGCCCAGAAAGCTCTTAACTCCTGCTATTTTTCTGCGGCTGGAGTTTTGTCGTTAGAGCACTAACGCTCACTTCAGAAACGACTCTAAATACCGGCGTTAGGAAGATCCCATTGAAAAGATAGGATACGCAATTGACGTAAGGGGATCTGCGGTATGGAAAAGTCACGGCTGAAAAGTGAGCGTTAGACCCTTTAATCACTGACTCCAAATACCGGCGGTAGCCTAAAACCAGCGTTAGGAGCCTCTAACGCTGGTTTTCACGGCTAACGCCAAACTCCAAATCTAGGCCTATGTGAATAAAGAGGTAACATCCTTATTGAAGAAACCGGGTGCAAGTTATTTCTTTGGAGTATATATATATATATATATATATATATATATATATATGTGTATATGCAATTATGTGTTTATTTCTGTACATATGTATGTAAATATACACATATAATTTCAGAAATGCATATGTACACACATTTAAACATATACATAGATATATATATTTATACATGTATATGTACGCAACTCAATGTTAAAGCCCTTTGGCTGCCTTTTGTTTCCTAACACCTGAGACCTCATATCTTCGAGCCCTGATAACTTTTGTATGCAATTTAAAAAAAAAATATTAATTGGTTTTATTATGAGTGTAACTGTACTTTTTAATGTCTTTTTTAGGGGTCAAGTCAAATGGGAATCCATAGGAACGTAGTTCCAGCACTATTTTTTCTGGTGGAACTAAGTTCCCTCTGAACAGAGAACAGAAATGCTTAAGTAAACACTGCTGCTGCTGGTGGGAGGAGCTGGAGCACAGTCTAGTTAGAGGGATAGTGAGATCTTCTAGTAATGGGCGGTAACACTTCCAACAATACACTAAATGCAAGTCTATCAGCAGGCCTGCTGTGTGTGCAATGTGTGTGACACATGGTTCTTACATTTTTGTGTGGCTTGCTCTGGGGTTATTTTGCTCCCTTCAGCAGAAATAGGACTATTGAACCCTAAGTGGGTGAGACTCTGTGACAGAGGAGGATTCTCAGGCCCAAAGGCAACCCTTCTTCAACCCTTCATTGCATTTAATTTGCTTTCATTAACCAAAGTGTATAGATTGTATACATAAAAACACAGTGTGTGTGTGTGTGTCTATATATAAAAAAATATTTATTGTGAGTGGGTTGAAAGTCTTGGTGAGGCCCCACAATTTTTTTTGTAGGACTTGACCCCTGGTATTTTTTATGTGTTTTGTACAACTTTTTATTCGAGAGTAACAGTTAACCACAGCTCTGAGGTATTGTATCCTTTGTTAAAGGATCAACAATGCACTACGTTTACCAAACTGAACAAATCAGGTAAGCCAATGAAAAGATGTATATATGTACAGCCACCAATCTCCATCTAGCTTCCAAAAGTGTGTTGCTGATCTTGAGCCTACCTAGGTATGGTTTTCAACAAAGAATACCAAGAGAACAAAGTAAATTAGCTACTAGAAGTAACTAGGCCTCGATCCAATATGCGGCGTCGCCCGCAAAAGCCGGCAACACCGAATTTTGCGCGGGTTTGGTATCCTATATACGGCGTAACATAGAATTTACGCTCGTATACTTCTGCCTTCGGCCGTAGTTTTTTGGCCCATAGGCAGGTATACCAAACCCGCGCAGTTTGGTATCCAATATACAGCGTAAGGACTTACGTGGCGAAAATGGAGAAATCTTACTCCATTTTCACCTCGACACAAAATGCAGCCGTAGTAAGCCTTACGCTGTCTATTGGAGCCCCGTAACTCCCTAAACTGGCTGCTAAATAAAACCTAACACCTAACGCATGCGCAATGTCTATCTACCTGTCAAATGCGAACTGCTAAATAAAACCTAACACCTCTTCTGACTTTTGATATACTAAAACTGACAAAGGGCTCCATGTACAAAGCAGCGAGAGCACATCATTAGACAGCTGCTTCTTACACTCCTCGCCACCTAAGAGGTGGTGAAGAGAAATCACTGAGAGCTTGCTCGCTCTCGGTGGTTGACAGTCTTTTCACTCGCATGATTGGTCACACAAATGAAGAGGCGGGCATTACACACTCATCGGAGTGTGTAATGATGCATACGGGCCAGCGGATCAACAGAACCGCTGCCCCTATGCAGTGAAGGTGGGTGGACAACTTCGCAAGTTGAGAAGCTGTGTGCCTGCCTTTTAATACATGAAGCCCTATGTCATCATTTATTCCCTAAAGCCCTTTATTATGCCATTTCAATACTACACTTCTGGTATTCCCAATACCTTCTTTCTTTTTATTAATCTATGCCATTTACTGATTGAATAATACTCTATCTTACTTAATTGCATATACTTATCCAATTCCAACCAGTTCCAATCCTTACCAAAGTCTAATATTAATTTATTTGACAGAACACAAAAACTTAATTCCCTATGTGTGAATAATGCCCATATCCTCTGATACTGCTAGATCTCCTCTCTAGCAGAAATAGAGTAACAATCTGTACAAAAAAAGGATAGCGCTAAAAAAACTATTCTTTTCCCAAATTAAAAAGGTTTAATAAAATCAATACAATCGTATAATAAAATTGGATGCATCCATAAACTTAATACAAGTAACACAATATATCATTACCGCACATGAATAGATAAGAAACTAGGTATCGATATCAAGCCCAAGTTAAAAGTCTCTCCTTGATAATATAATTGTGAGTGATAATCAGTCTCGTTACAAACTGTATTAGTATCCCAATATTAGTATAGATACACAGCTCCTTAACTCACTGTTACAATGTTACAAAGTCTAATATTAATTTATTTATTAGGAGTCTCAGCTGCAGAAAGGCAAATAAATCTTTTTGTTGAATCAAGAATTTATTCCTCAAAACTTTAAAAAGATTTCATTATCAGTTTCATCGACCGGTTTCATACTATAATATTTTTATTCCTTGAATGGAGATTAAAGCAAAGAAATATTTCAGGAGTCACATCCATTCCTCAGACTCCCCTGACAAGTTAAATACATTTTAATAAATATTTATTTTGTAATACATTCTAAAAATGTCCTCTTTGCGAACCTACAAATGACCTGACTGCCCCATTAACTTTGAGTATTTTATATGAAAATGTAACCACATGATCTAATAATATTACAAATATTGTATAATGTTGTATAACGTTTTATCCTAAATGTTAACAGCTTTATATGTAAGATTATATTACCATCCACTTTAAAAAGTCAAAATATGTAAAGTTTATCAATTCACTAGTTTTTGAAAAGTAAAAAAGTGCAGTGCTTCATAATTCTGTAATATAAGTCCATAGGAAATAAATACCTAGATCTACAGTCCCAATGACTTAGTTGACTACAATCTAGTTTAGTAGGGATGTAAAACAATGTGTACAATTTTTTTTCCAGAAACCAAGCTGATCTGCCTTTTATTGCCCAAGATATAAAGGCCTCTATTTAACAAAGTCTGGCGGACCTGATCCGACAGTGCGGATCAGGTCTGCCAGACCTCGCTGAATGCAGAGAGCAATACGATCTCCGTATTCAGCATTGCACCAGCAGCTCACAAGAGCCGCTGGTGCAATGCCGCCCCCTGCAGACTCGCGGCCAATGGGCCGCCAGCAAGGAGCTGTCAATCAACCCGATCGTACTCGAACGAGTTGATTTCCGGCGATGTCTGTCCGCCTGCTCAGAGCAGGTGGACAGGTTATGGAGCTGCGGTCTTTGTGACCGCTGCTTCATAACTGCTGTTTCTGGTGAGTCTGAAGACTCGCCAGAAACACGGTCCGTTAAGCTCCTTTCGTAGCTTGATAGATAGGCCACACTGGCTTTAAATAGCTGGTAATCGAGCTTTAAAGACTATTTTAGCCAGATTATTGTATTTCTAGAACAGACTAAAGTTTAGTTTGAAACTTTTTTTTATTTTTTTTATTATTATCGGTCAGGCTTATTTGTAGTTTCAGGTTTATTAACTGACCAGACTTACCAATTTATCAATTGACCAACAGACTATAGGCTTCATTTATCAAATAGCGGATGCTGCTTCAGAAGCCCATAATTTACGGCGACCCTGAAATGAAAGTCAAGAATCAGAGGTCGTAAGATATGATCAGGATGATTGACAGCCCCTGCTAGAGTCTGATTGGCTGCCAGTGAGCAGAGGGCAGTATTGCACAAGCATTTCTGATTAAATGTTTGTGCAATGATAAATGCAAACAGTGCATGCTGTCCACCTGCTGCGATGTCCAGCGAATATGATTCACTATAGCGAATCATATCCACTCAACATTTGATAAATTGAGCCCTACGAATCATTATAAATCTTGTCAGTTTGTTTATATGGTCCCTAAAAATTTGATTTTTAATATTAGAGACAATATGATATATTTTCATTCCTGTAATAAATAGCTTTCACGTTAAAATTGTTGATCACATGGTCAGCCTGTAAAGCAAAATTTTGGGTCTCTATAAGCAATAATCAGAAAGTGGAAAACTGGTATAAAAAAAGTAAGAGGCAGGATAGCCTATTGGTCATACCATTGTATGTGACTTGGGCTGATATCTCTTTGAAGGTACTGTTTATATTTTTAACATCAAATGGATATTAAACCCAAATTTTTTCTTTCATGATTCATATAGAGCATGCATTTTTAAGCAACTTTCTAATTTACTCCTATTATCAATTTTTCTTCGTTCTCTTGCTATCTTTATTTGAAAAAGAAGGCATCTAAGCAAAGGAGCCAGGCAATTTTTGTTTTTGAACCCTGGACAGCACTTGTTTATTGGTGCTGTCCAATGAGCAAGTACAACCCAGGTTGTGAACCAAAAATGGGCCGGCTTCTAAACTTACATTCTTGCTTTTCAAATAAAGATAGCAAGAGAATGAAGAAAAATTGATAATAGGAGTAAATTAGAAAGTTGCTTAAAATTGCATGCTCTATCTGAATCATGAAAGTTAAAATCTGGGTTCAGTGTCCCTTTAAGGTATCAGAATTACTACTGAGATCTAAAAATCTCAAAAGTATCATGTACCATAAGACTTAAACCCCCTACTTTCTGATGAATAGTGTTGAAGAATGACATCCTTTTGGAGCACTGGTTTTCAAATCTGTCCTTAGACCTCTGTAACAGGCCACATTCGGAGGACTGAACTGGAGTACAGGTGAAATAATCAGCTGATTAGTAACCATGGTTATTTACCAGCTCTTATCCAAGGTAATCCTGAAAACCTTGCCTGTTGTGAAGGCCTGAAGACAAGTTTGAAAACCAGTGCTTTAGAGGGACACAAAAATATATTTTATCTTTGTTACAATGAAGAGATGGTATTTGAAAATGTGTTACAGTTCTTTTGTGTTTTGTTGTAAAATGGTTGTTACTGTACTGAGTAAAAAAATTGTTTATTCATATGTGTCCCTCTGCACCGATAAAATAATAGAAGAGCTTCATATTAAATCAATGAACAATTACATCTAAAGACCCAGTGCCATTTCCTGTTAGTTTTAAAATGAACAACTTTAACTTTAACAGCTTAACATACACTCACCGGCCACTTTATTAGATATAGCTTGCTAGTACAAGGTTGGACCCCCTTTTTACTTTTAGAACTGCCTTAATTCTTCTTGGCATAGATTTAACAAGGTGATGGAAACATTCCTCACAGGTTTTGGTCCATATTGACATGATAGCATCACGCAGTTGCTGCAGATTTGTCAGCTGCCCATCCATGATGCAAATCTCCCATTCCACCACATCCCAAAGGTGCTCTATTGGATTGAGATCTGGTGACTGTGGATGCATTGGAGTACAGTGAACGCAATGGCATCTACTTATCAAGCCATCAACTTACTTGCATTCGACGGCACCAATACGCTCGCCTAAGATCACCTAACATCGCTGCTGCGGATCTGAATACTCTCTCCAAAGTTATCAAAAAAGCTGTCAAAAAGCCGCGCACCAAGTACGGGGCGATGAGCAGCGGATTGTTGTTAACTAACAGTCATCGATCTCGCTGCTCTTCGGCTTTTTCTCACCTTTATTGGTACCCTGTCACTAAACACCCACACTATACTATACTGTTTACCCCCTATACCGCCGCTCCCGGAGCCCACTGCAACTTTAATAAATGTATTAACCCCTAAACCGCCGCTCACGGACCTTGCCGCAACTAAATAAAGTGTTTAACCCCTAAACCGCCGCTCCCGGAGCCCACCGCCACCTACATTATACTTATTAACCCCTAATCTGCCGCGCCCTACACCGCCGCCACCTACATTATATTTATTAACCCCTAATCTGCCGCCCCCTTCACCGCCGCCACCTACATTATATTTATTAACCCCTATTCTGCCCCCCTTACACCGCTGCCACTATATTAAATGTATTAACCCCTAAACCTAAGTCTAACCATAACACCCCCTAACTTAAATATAATTTAAATAAATCTAAATAAATATTCCTATCATTAAATAAATTATTCCTATTTAAAACTAAATACTTACCTATAAAATAAACCCTAAGCTAGCTACAATATAACTAATAGTCACATTGTATCTAGCTTAGGGTTTATTTTTATTTTACAGGCAAGTTTGTATTTATTTTAACTATGTAGAATAGTTACTAAATAGTTATTAACTATTTACTAACTACCTAGCTAAAATAAATACAAATATACCTGTAAAATAAAACCTAACCTATGTTACACTAACACCTAACACTACACTATAATTAAATTAATTACCTACATTAAATAAAATTAAATACAATGAAATAAAATTATCTAAAGTACAAAAAAACCAAAACACTAAATTACAGAAAATAATAAACAAATTACAAGATTGGAACAGCCAATAGAATGTGAGCTCAATCCTACTGGCTGATTGGATCAGCCAATAGGATTGAACTTAAATCCTATTGGCTGATTGCATCAGCCAATAGGATTTTTTCTACCTTAATTCCCATTGGCTGATAGAATTCTACCAGCCAATCAGAATTTAAGGGACCCCATATTGGATGACGTCACTTAAAGGTACCTTCATTCAGCAAGAAGACATCGTCCGAAGAGGATGCTCCACGTCGGATGTTTTGAAGATGGAGCCGCGCCGGATGGATGAAGATAGAAGATGCCGTCTGGATTAAGACTTCTGCCCATCTGGAGGATCACTTCTGCCCGTCTGGAGGACCACTTCTGCCGGATTCGTTGAGGACTTTGGCCCAGTTGGGTGAAGACTTCTCCCGGTAAGGTGATCTTCAAGGGGTTAGTGTTAGGTTTTTTAAGGGGTTATTGGGTGGGTTTTAGACTAGGGTTGGTTGTGTGGGTGGTGGGTTTTAATGTTGAGGGGATTTGTAATTTTTTTTACAGGTAAAAGAGCTGATTACTTTGGGGCAATGCCCCGCAAAAGGCCCTTTTAAGGGCTATTTGTAATTTAATGTAGGGCAGGGTCTTGCAATTTGTTTATTATTTTCTGTAATTTAGTGTTTGTTTGTTTTTGTACTTTAGATAATTGTATTTAATTGTATTTAATGTAGGGAATCATTTTTTTTATTTTACAGGTATATTTGTATTTATTTTAGCTAGGTAGTTAGTAAATAGTTAATAACTATTTAGTAACTATTCTACCTAGTTAAAATAAATACAAACTTGCCTGTAAAATAAAAATAAACCGTAAGCTAGCTACAATGTAACTATTAGTTATATTGTAGCTAGCTTAGGTTTTTTTATTACAGGTAAGTATTTAGTTTTAAAAAGGAATAATTTATTTAATGACAGGAATATTTATTTAGATTTATTTAAATTATATTTAAGTTAGGGGGTGTTAGGGTTAGACTTAGGTTTAGGGGTTAATAAATTTAATATAGTGGCGGCGGTGTAGGGGGTGGCAGATTAGGGATTAATAAGTATAATGTAGGTGGCGGCGGTGTAGGGTGGGGCAGATTAGGGGTTAATAACTTTATGTAGGTGGCAGCGGTGTTGGGCGGCAGATTAGGGGTTAATAAGTATAATGTAGGTGGCGGCGGTGTAGGGGGCGGCAGATTAGGGGTGTTTAGACTTGGGGTACATGTTAGGGTGTTAGGTGTAAACATTACCATAGGAGTCAATGGGATATCGGGCAGCAGCAAACATGAGCTTTCGCTGCTTTCAGACTCCCATTGATTCCTATGGTATCTGCCGCCTCCAGGGCGGCGGATTGAAAACCAGGTACGCTGGGCCGGAATAGTGGCAAGCGTACCTGTTGGGAATTTGTTAACTAGCAAAAGTAGTCAGATAGTGCCGAATTTGCATTCGGAACATCTTTAATGACATAAGCATCGATCTGTGTTGGACTTTGCCCAGCGGATCGTATGTTACGTCACAAAATTCTACTTTTGCCGGTCTGTAGGGTTTGATAACTAAGGGGAATCAGGCTCGCCACAAATACGCTGCGGAATTGTCATGTTCAAGAAACCAGTTTGAGTTGATTTGAGCTTTGTGACATGGTGCATTTTCCTGCTAGAAGTAGCCATCAGAAGATGGGTACACTGTAGTCATAAAGGGATGGACATAGTCAGCAACAATACTCAGGTAGGCCATGGCATTTAAGCAATTCTCAATTGGTACTAAGAGGCCCAAAGTGTGCCAAGAAAATATCCCCAAACCATTACACCACCACCAGCAGCCTGAACCATTTATACAAGGCAGGATGGATCCATGCTTTCATGTTGTTTATGCTGAATTCTGACCCTACCATCTGAATATCGCAGCTGAAATCAAGACTCATCAGACCAGGCAACATTTTTCCATTCTTCTATTGTCCAATTTTGGTGAGCCTGTGCGAATAGTAGCCTCAGTTTCATTTTCGTAGCTAACAGGAGTGGCAGTCTTCTGCTGCTGTAGCCCATCTGCTTCAAGGTTCAATGTGTTGTGCATTCAGAGATGGTATTCTGCATACCTTGGTTGTAAACAGTGGTTATTTGAGTTACTGTTGCCTTTCTATTATCTCGAACCAGTCTGCCCATTCTCCTCTGACCTCTGACATCAACAAGGCATTGTCGTCCACACAACTGCCGCTCACTTAATGGTTATGGGGCCGATTTATCAAGCTCTGTATGCTTTGAGGCAGCAGACAGAAATCAACCCGATCGAATATGAGCCTTGTTCTATTATATTTTATTATGCGATCCCATTACACATATAGGGCTAGATTACAAGTGGTGCACTATTGTTAGTTTGAGACATAATAAGCAATATCACAGCTGTGCTAACTTGTGCACGTATTACAAGTTGAAAGTAAATGGGTGCGCTCATTGGGTTAGCAAGAGTAAAGACCTTGGGGTCTATCTATCAAGCTCTGTACAGAGCTTGAGGGCCCGTGTTTCTGGCGAGCCTGCAGGTCTAAAGACCGCTGCTCCATAACCCTGTCCGCCTGCTCTAATGAGGCGGACAGGAATCACCGGAATTTAACCCGATTGAGTATGATCGGGTTGATTGATACCCCTCTGCTGGCGGCCGATTGGCCGCGAGTCTGCAGGGGGCAGCGTTGCTCTCCGCATTCAGCAATGTCTGCCAGACCTGATCCGCACTGTCGGATCACATCCGACAGACATATGATAAATAGACCTCCTTGCGTAAAGTGTAAGGGTTAAAAACCAAACACACCAAATATACATTAAAATAAAGTATTTCACTCATATATACAGTTTCTGATAAAAAAAATCATATAAATATTAATAAAACATTTTTTATAAGGATTTAAAGGTATATGGTATTAGACAAGATGTTTGACTGGAAAGGACTATAATCTGTGTAAGTCCTTTCCACTCAAATACCTTAAAATTTGAAAAATTATTTTTAAGTGATTTTAATATTTTATAATGTGTTTTATTGTGTTTTTAAGGTAAACATTTTACATTACAATGTTCTTCACATTTCTTTGTATTTTAAAACATATAATTCTGTCAGGGGCATATTACTGCCTATGTAAACAAGGTATGTGTCTAGGGTGGCAGTTTGTTGGAGGCGGCATTTTTTTGAGCCTCTATATGTCACTGCAGCAATTTTAAGTTAGACCATGAATAAAATTAGATTTAATAAAGCTTCAAATTCAAAACCAGAAATTTTGGTGGGTAGGGGTTGGTGGAGTGATCCGTTGTTCATGTGGAGATTGTGTGTGGAAGCAGCAAGCAAGTCCTGGACTAGATGAAAGAAAACATAGATCCTGCAGTCTTCCACCTCTGCGGATATTTCCCGGTCCACATATTTCATGCTTCGGTTCCAGCTCCATCAACCCAGGGAATGGTGCTGCTGTGCTGTATGCAGCATACAATTCTGACTGTGTCATTATGAGTCACACTAAGGGGAGGTGGAAGGAGTGTGTGTGTGGTAATCAAGGGCGTGAAGCATCTGACAAGTTTTACCAAACTCGTGGACCGTGGTACTGGCTAGAAAGATAAGGAATGGATTCAGGAGCCTGCTTAGTAAACTGTACCATTAAGAATAATATAGCTCAATATTTTTGGCATTTTAAGTACCTAAGTACCTCTCTCTTCTTCAATTCAAGCACACTTTGAAAATCGGGAGAAATCTATCAAGAATAATAAGATCTGTCAGGTCTTATTATTCTGGATAGATCTCCCCTGGTTTTCCAAGTGTGCTTGAATTTAATAAGTGGTTGGCTACAATTCTGCTCCTGTATTGCTCAGTCCTATAGGTAATTTATTATAACCTTGTAACAAGCAATGCTGTCAATTTTCTGGCACTTTATTTTTTTTTACCTTTAGGGTCAGATTCTGCCCCACTTGAAAATGCTTGTCACAACATGTGTGTGGAAATTCTTTATAGGATTAAGGGATGATTTTGTAGAAAACTAAAAATCAGCTCAGAGCAGGACTGCCCCCCTGTCCCCCCTTTTAGTGTTTTCTTCCCACCCTTTAAGTGGTCTTTCTCCCCCCTCTGTCTCTATCATCCCTCTCTCTCCCTCCTGGCTGTCCCTTTCTGTCCCCCTCTATCTCTTTCTCCCCCTCTGTCTCACTACCTTTCGGTCTCTCTCTCTTTCTCCCACTCTGCCTGTCTCTCTCCACCTCTGTCTTTCTCTCTCCCCCTATGTTTCGCTCTCTCCCCTCTCTCTTCCCCATGTCTTGCTCTCTCCCCCTGTACCTCTGTCCCCTGTTGTCTCTCTCACCCTCTCTCTCTCACTACCCCTCTGTGCCTCTCTCCCACTCTGTCTCTCCCCTCTGTCTCTATCTCTCACCCTCTGTCTGTCAGTCTTGCTCTCTATACCCCTCTGTTTCTGTCTCCACCCTCTGTCTCTCTCTCCATCTGTGTGTCTTTCCCTCTCTGTCTCTATCTCCCCCTCTGTCTCTCTCTCTCTATCCCTCTCTCTCCCCCTCTGTCTCTATGTCTCTATATCCCCCTCTGTTTCTGTCTCCACCCTCTGTCTGTCTTTCCTCCTTTCTCTCTCTCTCCCCCTATATCTCTCTCCCCCATCTAACTACCCCTCTGTGTCTCTCTCTCCCTCTCTGCCTGTCTTTCTCTCTCACCCTCTGCCTCTCTCTCCCTCTTCTGTCTCTCTCCCTCCCTCTCTCTCCCCTCTGTCTCTATATCCCCCTCTGTCTCTGTATCCCCCTCTGTCTCTCTCTCTTTCCCCCTCTCTCTCACCCCCTCTGTCTAACTACCCCTCTGTCTTTCTCCCTCTCTGCCTCTCTCTCTCTAACTCTGTCTCTCTCTCTCCCCCACTGTCTCGCTCTCTCTCCCCCCTTTGTCTCCCACTACCCCTTTGTCTCTCTCTCTCCCACTCTGTCTGTCTCTCTCAACCTATGTCTCTCTCTCTCCCCTCTCTGTCTCTCTCTTGCCTTCTGTCTTGCTCTCTCCCCTTCTGTATCTCTCGTCCCCTTTGTCTCAGTACCCATCTGTCTCTCTCTCCCCCTCTGTCTGTATTTCTTTCTATTTCTCTCTCTCCCCTCTGTCTCTCATCTCTGTCTCTCTCCCACTCTGTCTCTCTCATTAACCCTCTGTGTTTATCCCGCCCCCCCCCCTCTGTCTCACTCTCTCTCACTCTCTGTCTCTCTCTCCCCTCTGTCTGTCTTTCTCTCTCACCCTCTGCCTATCTCTCTATCTCCCTCTTCTTCCTCTCTCACTCCCTCTCTGTTTAATATGGTATTATATGGACTAAGATTCATATGATACCTCTGTAATTAACATGTAGATAGAGTAATATTATCATTCTTACTATATGGTGATGAAGAATACTATGCAAATTTTCCCATGTCATATTACTGAACATATGGTATCTTGAAGTGCAGTTAATGGACCATTAAATACAGTGGAATTGCATAATCTGCAAATGCACAATAAAAAAATATATTTACCTTAACATAAATAACTATAAAAAA
This sequence comes from Bombina bombina, assembly GCF_027579735.1. NCBI lineage: Eukaryota > Metazoa > Chordata > Amphibia > Anura > Bombinatoridae > Bombina > Bombina bombina. The sequence goes on from NC_069505.1 coordinate 332,859,439, forward strand.
GACAATGTAATAGCACTTACTATGAATTTCAGATTATCTGTATATTTGTATCTGAAAATGTCAGATTACTTCTATTTCCATGTCCACTGTATCATGTGACAGCTATTAGCCAATTACAGACTCATATACATATACACTGTGAATCCTTGCACATGCTCAGTAAGAGCTGGAGCCTTATAAAGTGTGCATATAAAAAGTAAATTGGAAAGTTCTGGGGGTTTTTTGAATCATGAAAGTTTAACTTTAGTATCTTTATAATTGCAATTTGTGATATAAAACAGTGTGCTTAAAAACATGTTCTATTAAACAAATGATAAATGACTGGTTAATTAACGCGCTCCCACTAACGGGCAAATTTGCCCATTTCCGGTAGCACAATAATTTAGTGCTCTACTTGAAATCTAGCCCATGGTTAATAATACACATGTATTTCTAGGTATCAATACCTTTCAAACTAGGTATAAAAACATTATGGAAATACCACATCAATATATTTAACTCAATTGATGTAGTTGAAAGTTTGGTCTAAAAAAAAATCAATAGGTCAAATACAACAGAAATACTAATCAGTGAGCTAGGGTTTCTTCTTTCATACAGGTGTAAAACTGATTCAATGATGTGTTGCTGGGAAGTAAATAACCTAAAGCCAGCTGCGTTGCCCTTTTTTTTGCATTTCACTCTCTCAAATGTCTGAGCAACCAGTTTGCTCCAAGAAACATGTTAATTGCCAACGAAGCTCATTAAGGCTTGCACATGCAAAACACAGCGAGAGAGATTAAATGGACAAAAGTGCAATAATGAACTGTCAACAATCGTGGACGTCTACATGACCAGGATCACTCAAGAATAAGGCATTTAGAGGCAACAAAAGATTGTCTGGAACAAGAATAAAAGACAACCTAGACTTTTGTTTAGTGACACAATTGATTACAAATGAGAGATTAACAGGATAGCTTCAGATTTTTTTATTTTTTTTTAAGGGGAAAAAAAAAAGAAAAGTCCAATTAAGTCCACCGAATGTTAACTACATAGATTTCCATGCTTAGTCCAAAAGAAATTCTCATTAAACCATCCCTGGTGATCCTTTTGCAAAGTAATTTGTCTCCCTGATAGAGCAGAGAATAAGAGCAATGGAGAGAAAAAAAGAAAGCGTACATTCTTGGCAAAATGATCTTAGAAGACACACTGGAAAAAGCCAAAGGGAGGTTAATGAGCATCTGACAAGCAGTTTGGATCTAGTCCTGGAGAAAGCATTGAAAAGATAGAATTGGCCAACAAGCATTCTTTTTATCAAACATAAAAAGACCAATCTGAAACAGTTCTGCTCAAAGCTTGTTGAAAGTATATTGCACAATAAGAACAAACAATGGGCAGGCAACTGTGTACTCTGCTAAGAATTAAAAATCGGGTGTGAATGTACTGGCATGGTCATATTTTTTGAGAAAATATGGTTAAGGACACAGTGTACTTAACCAATACTAATGAAACAAATGACATTACAAGTATTGAAAGACTTAAGAGGCTGTGTTTTCCAATGCAGGCTTCTTCCCGTTGTAGATTTTTACTATAGCAACTCAACCTTATGTATTTTGAGTTGGAGAAAAAGTGATCATCCAGAAAAAAATAAAAAATAAAGGGACCTTGACCTTAAAATGTAGTTTTCTATAAATTGTTTAATTATGTGTAGTAAAATAACGTTGTAATGAACTTCTATTATTTATTTTGACTCTGTTTCTTATAATTTAACTGGGTTTTTATTGCTCCAGAGAGGCTGAGTGCATTGAACAGAAATCAGAGCCCTGATTCTAAAGGGATATTAAAGGGATACTAAACACAATTTTTTTTCTTTCATGATTCATATAGAACAGGGGTCAACAACCTTGGCTCTCCAAATGTTTTAGAACTTCATTTCCCATGAAGCTTAGACAGCTTAAAGGGACATTCAAGTCAAAATTAAACTTTTATTATTCAGACAAAGGATGTAATTTTAAACAACTTTCCAATTTACTTCCATTAACAAAATGTGCGCAGTCTTTTTATATTTAAACTTTTTGAGTCACCAGCTTCTACTGAGCATGTGCAAGAATTCACAGCATATACGTATTTGCATTTATGATTGGCTGAAGGCTGTCACATGGTATGTGTATGCATTTGTGATTGGCTGATGGCTGTCACATGGTACAGGGGTAGTGGAAATAGACATAACTTCATAACTTTTAAAATTGCCAGAAAAAAAATCTACCACTCATGTGAAGTTCAGACTAAGTGCTATTGCGTTGTCTTGTTATCTTGCCTTTGTTGATTCTGCAAATCTACTGTGTTGACTGGTCCTTTAAAGACACTTATAAAACATAAGAGAGACAGATGCGCCACATGGCCCAATATTGTTTGTTCAGCAGAGTGGATGTGATTTAATGATGCCAATGCAAACTCACAATTTTGGAAGCACTCCAGTTAGTGCAACAGAAGCAGTCTGGGATCAATCACAGTCACCCAGCAGACCGACCTCTTGGATAGAGTGGTATATTCTATGATAAAAAGATAAGGAGACACAGAGGTGCCTATATGGCCTAGTACAGTTTGGAACTAGAAGATAATGTTGTGTATACTTGAAAATATACTCACATTTAGTAAAGCATCTCCATTGATGCTAATCAGGCAGGAAGGGATCAATACAGTCACCCAACAGACTATGACATGGTTCTCACAGGAGGCAGTCAGCAAAAATCCAGGGGGCCAGAGTTGGTCCAAATAATACACAATAGCAAGTGTTTGTAAAAAAGGATAATACTTTACTTTGTAAAAGATTAAAAACAAGCGACGCATTTCTCAGCAACAAGCTGTTTCATCAGGCTTAAAGACACTTAAGCATCATTGGAAATGTAGTTCTAAAACAACTGGAGGGCCAATGTTGCTGACCCTTGATATAGAACATGTAATTTTAAACAACTTTCTAATTTACTCCTATTATACATTTTTCTTCCTTCTTTTGCTATCTTTATTTGAAAAAGCAGGAATGTAAACTTATGAGCCGGCCCATCTTTGTTTCAGCACCTGGGTAGCACTTGCTGATTGGTTGCTATAATGTAGCCACCAATCAGCAAGCTCTACCCAGAGGCTGAATCAAAAACAGACTGGCTCCTAAGCATACATTTCTGCTTTTTCAAATACAGATAGCAAGAAAATGAAGAAAATTTGATAATAGGATTAAATTAGAAAGTTGCTTAAAATTGCATGCTGCATCCGAATCATGAAAGAAAACAATTTGGTTCAATATCCCTTTAAGCAGTGCTCCTTTATTAAAAGCAAATATGTTAAATCAAAGTAAATATAAATAGAAACAAATTGTGTAAAATAACAGTAAGCAACTCTTCATGAAATTCTCAGTGTAGCCACTTCCCTTAGAGAAATTAGAGGGCTGACATGTTGGCAACTTAGGTTGCATTATTCTTCTTCTGAGCATGGGCAAATCTCAATTCTTGTTTATCTAGTATTCACTTAATAGCAAACTACCCTAATGTATTGTTGGCGATGAGATACTCTGCATAGGCAATGATTGATTGACACCCCCTGTTAGCCTCCGATTGGCGCAAATGTGGAGGGGGCAGCATTGCACAAACATTTCTCAAGAAATGCGTGTGCAATGTTAAATGCAGACAGCATATGCAGTCAGCATTTAGCGATGTTCGCCCACCATATAATAAATCTACCCCCTTTGTGTTAAAATATTATAAAATGTGTTTGTATAAAAAAAGGCATGAATATGTAGTGATCCCCATCCAGCCTCCCTCATTATTCTTTTATTTTTTTTTCATACTTCAACCAATCAAGTTATGAGCCTGCAGGCTGGCTCTTTGCAAAGAGTGCAATTACCAGACACATGCACGCATGTACAAAATGTGTATGCCCTCAAGCCATATCAAATATTGTATAATGTTGCAATGCAGTCTAGGGATAAATAAATAAATAAATAAATATATATTAAAACACAGATAAAGTCCATCACTCATTTACAAGCTCTCAGCTAAGATTAAAAGCAAAATGGAAGGATTAATTACCACATCTGGCCAAATGGGACAAGTTAATTAAAAGAGAATAACACTTTATTAATCATATATGCACAAACAAACAAGTTACCAGATTGGATCAACGGGGAAATGGGTATTGGGCTTCCATTCCTATTTGATCATGATATTGATGATCCAACTAATAATTTAAAAACAATAGGGTTAAAAAAGAGAGCGAAATGGGACAAGCCCAGGTACCACGTCTGGGTCCCTAAACCAGCCAAACAATGCAAGCTCTCACTCAAACAAACTGGGAACAATTGCAGGGTGCACAGGCTTATGTAATTACCCTAGACATATACAAAACACGGAAGGAGACTGCACTCTCAGACTGGAATGGGTACACATCCACTGACCCTGCAACATGCTCAGCCCTCAGTGCTCAATGGCACTCACTGAAAGCTGTGCTCACCCCAGAGTCACAGGCAGTTAACCCCAGACAGGAGGTGCAAGGCCCATAGGGAAAATTACAAAACAAATTAATACAACACACAGAGAAAGTTCAGCACTCACTCGGATCGGGGTGATTCACAAGAACTGCTGGTGCAATGATAAATGCCGACAGCGTATGCTGTCTGCATTTATCAATGTGCGGCGGACATGATACGCTACATCCTATCATGTCCACTTGCACATTAGAACATTGACCACCAAGAGTTTAACAAAATCCTTCAAATTGAGGAAGAGTTTGACCATTTTATTTTAGTACTTTTTCATTTTTGGCATCCATCAACATCTGAGGCACTTTTTGAAAATGGGGTATGAAGGAACTTTTAATTCTTTCATAGGGATGCCATGAATATGTTTTTATCACTATGAATATCAACATGTTTCAGGTGATCTTGGGGTAGTTGAATGCTGTTGAATTGTAGATTATATTTTCACACCCTATTTTTAGCCACTGATACTCTATAATGGCTGAGGCTTTAAAATGTTAGTAAATCTATTTTTGGGAAATTTAAGGTATTCTTGTATTTCAGACTTTTATATAATTCATTAAACAATTTATTCTTTTATAGATTCCTTATATAATGTGTGTCTTACCTTTTCTAAATCTCATAAACCCCAAGTTTCCTTCTGTACTGTACTGCACTTAAAGGGACATTATACATTAGATTTTTCTTTGCATAAATGTTTTTTTAGATTATCCATTTATATAGCCCATACAGTTGTTGTTGTTTTGTTTTGTTTTTTAATGGATAGTTTTGCTTATTTTTTAATAACATTGCTCTGAGTTTCAGACTCCTAACCAAGCTCTAAAGTTTTAGGAGAATACCGACGTATACCTACTCCAGCTTGCTCTTGTTTGTGTAAAGGGTTTTTTCATATGCAAAGGGAGGGGGAGGAAGAGTGTCTGATATTTCCCACTTGCAGTGGGTGTTCCACCTACTTTTTTAACAGAGCTAAACTGGGAGCTTCTAAGTACGTTTTTTAACGGTTTTATACTGGATTTTTAGATCAGTATCTGTGCATCTTATTCTTTATAGTAGTGTCTATTACATGCAGTTATATGAAAATTGGTGTATACTGTCCCTTTAAGATATATATCTAGATCTTATGAAAGCCTCCATGTTGGCCAAATGGGATATAGTATGGCATCAAGCCACTGTGACAAATGCTCAAAAAGGGAGCCTATCCAACTCACTATGGGGCGTCCTTGTACATTTACCAGTGTTTTATGCACCTTTTATTAGTAGCGTGGGACCAGCAATGACACATTATTGCAAAACACTGTTTCATCTAAGGTGTCTCTCTCTTTCCTCTCTGTCTCTCTCTCCCACTCTGTCTCTCTCACTCCCAATGTCTCTCTCACTAACCGTCTCTCTCCCATTCTCTGTCTCACTTTCTATCCCCCTCTCCCTCTCTCTTTCTCACTCTGTTCTTTTTCTCTCTCCCTCTGCTTTCTCTCTTACTCCCTCTTTTCGCTCTCACTCCCTCTTTTCTCTCTCTCCCTCTCTCTTTCCCTTTGTTCGCTCTCTATCCTCTTCCCCTTTGTTCTATCTCTCTCCCCCATTTGTTCTCTCTCATCTATTGTTCTCTCTCTTTCCTCTGTTCTCTCTTCCTTTCTCTTTTATCTCCTTCATCTCTCCCCATCTGTCCTCTCTCTATTCCCTTCTGTCATCTCTCTCTCTCCCTCTATTCACTCTCTCTCCCTTTGCTTTATTTCTCTCTCCGTCTCTACTCTCGCTCTTTCTCCCTCTGTTCCCTATCCCATCTGTTCGCTATCCTCCTCTGTTCTCTGTACCCCCTATGTTCTCTCTAACCCTTCTGTTCACTTTATCTCCCTATGTTCTCTCTACCCCATCTGTGCAATCTATCCCTCTATATTTTCTCTACCCCCTCTGTTCTCTTTCTCTCTCCCTCTGTTCTCTCGCTCTGTTCTTTGTCTCTGGTATGAGTGTTCTCTCTCTCTTTGTCCTCTATCATCCTCAGTTCTCTATTCCCCTCTGTTCACTCTATCTATAGACTTCTCCACTATAGCATAAGTCTCTCGCTAAATGTCACCATTCCCTATGTATCCCCTTCATAACTTAATCCTCCTTCATTTGTGGTTTGGGACTGGTCCATTAACAATTTTGATCTAGATTCTGAGTGGAGCGGTATTTTGTGCTCCTTGTCACTTGTTAATTTAACTAGAAGTTAGCTTTTTGCGTGCATCGGTTAAGTTGAAAAAGTTTTCGCAAACTTTGAATGTCATAAAAGTGTTAACATATTGCCCCATAGAATCCAATAGAGAGTGAAAAGTTGAAAAAAATGACCCATATTCAAGAGGAAACCTGATCTCCTTTAACCAAGTGCGCTAACCCGACATGAATATTTCACATTACAATGTTCTTCACATGAAAGAATATATGTCTGCAAATACTATATACACATATAAATACATAAATATATATGTACACACATAAACATATACGGTATATATATTTAGACATGCGTATGTATGTATCTCTATGTTAAACCCTTTGCAAGCCTCTTTTTCCCTAACACTTGTGTTTTTAAATAAGTTTAATTAGACAGTGTTATCATGAGCGTAACTGTATTGTACAATTTATTTTTGAAGTGTTTTGTGCAACATTTTGGTCTTGCGTATCAGTTAACCAGAGCTCTAAAGTTGCGCTAACCTGACGTGCGTTAAATTCAATTCAATCAAGCAAATGCATTTACTTTCAACTCCTAATTACTTTCATCAAGAGCCACTATAAACCCCTTAACACTCAAGGACAACAGCGCACCACTTGTAATGTAGCCCTTTTTTATGTTTATTTTCTGTAGTGGAAGGCTACTGTTAAATTCTGATGATTATGAAATATAGGTACCAATATCTAAGCAGATGGGTTCTATACTGCATATAGGGAAATGTCATTAAAGGCACAGTCCAGTCAAAACTAAACTTTTATGATTCAGATAGGGCATGTAATTGTAAACAACTTTCCAATTTACTTTTATCATCAAATTTGCTTTGTTCCCTTGGTGGTAATTTTGAAAAGCTAAACCTAGGTAGCATCAAACTGATTTCTAAACCGTTGAAAACCGCTTCCTAGCTCAGAGCATTTTGAAAGCTTTTCACAGTTAGACAGTACTACTTTATGTGTGTCAAATAGATAACATTGTGCTCACTTTCATGGAGTTATTTAGGAGTCTTCACTGGTTGTCTAAACTGCATGTCTTTCAAAAACACTGAGATAAGGGGGCAGCCTGCAGAGAGGCTTAGATACAAGGTAATCCGAGAGGTAACAAGTATATTAATATAAACGTGTTGGTTATGCAAAACTGGGGAATGGGTAATAAAGAGATTATCTATCTTTTTAAACAATAAAAATTCTGGTGTAGACTGTCCCTTTAAATAAAAAGAATATATAGTGCAAAAGTGTATGTCATTAATTTATTTTAATAGTGGCTCTATTTTAAAGGGTTACATTAGAGCTAGGCATACTTTATCAATTACTCATAATAATTTGAGCAAGTTTGGGCTCTCTACTAGAATTTAGATAAGCAAACCAATTATTTTGATGAAAATAATAATAATAAAAGATTCAGTGCTACCCCCCCCCTTTTTAAAGCACCTTTTGAATTACATATTAAACATAGTCTTTAAGATGAAATGAAAATGTAATCATTCTGTATCCATAGAGATATTTATATTACTAAGAAGAATTTATCTTATTGTATAACAAGTAAATAAAGCTTGATACTAGGTTTTGGAAAAAGACCATGGTTTTATAGGACATTATTATTATTTTTTTCAGGATTCGCATTCAAACAGGAAGTTTCCTCTGGTACTGTTTGTCAGAACCACTCGACAGAATCCTTCCATCTGGAAATCTGACATTAATTGCCTGAAGTCTCACTAAGGGCTAGAATATAAAGGGTCAACAGCAATTACTCACTTAACCTCCCCAGTGCTCAATGGTGTGACAACATTGTACAAATCTATTTTACATGAGGCACAGCCGGTATGAAGCAACATTAGCAATTATACCTGTAATTGCTATATAACTAGCATAGTTACACAAACAAATGTTTTCCGCATCTAGAATTAAAAAGAAAACAAACGATAATTATTATTTTACATTTGCTTACGAGCATACAAATGATAGAAAATAGTTTATGGTATTAATTACAAAAAAACAACGCTGTGATAAATAAGGGACTCCCCCAATAGCAAACGGATTTCAGTAAATGACTATTCTAAGACCCAGACACGTAGACAGGTATTGCAGTAAGGAACAATAAGCAATCATATTATTTCATTCACAGCTGAAAGAATGTAAAACTGTTAAGAACATATTGTTGGTGGTACAACAGCTGAATACAAAGGTTCTGAATCATAGTTATGAATGGGACACTGTCTCTACCACTCAACAAATTAAAGTCATTGGGGATATCCTGTTAAAGCTGACTGTTCAGCCCTCTTTTTGGCAAGAAACAGTAGACTTTAGTTTGTTAAAATTGACTGCTTGTACTTGGGTTTAAGTCGAGTTGTTGAAAAAAATGTTTCCAATATTAAGGATCAGTCAATACAGTACATTTGCATAATAAAAAATTGCATGATAAGAAGACAATGCAATAGCACATCAGGTCCGCAAGACCTCGCTGAATGTGTAGAGCAATACGCTCTCCACATTTAACATTGCAGCAGCAGCTCACAAGAGCTGCGGGTGCAACGCCGCCCCCTGCTGACTCGCGGCCAATGGGCCACCAGCAGGGAACTGTCAATCAACCCGATCGTACTCGATCAGGTTGATTTCCGGCGATTCCTGTCCGCCTGCTCAGAGCAGGCAGACAGGGTTATGGAGCAGCGGTCTTTAGACCGCTGCTTCATAACTTGTGTTTCTGGCAAGTCTGAAGACTCGCCAGAAACACGGGCCCACAAACTTCGTACAGAGCTTGATAAATGGGCCCCTTAGTCTGAACTTCAAATGAGTAGTAGATATTTTTCTGACAAATTTCAAAGTTATGTCTATTTCCACTCCTCTTGCATCATGTGACAGCCATCAGCCAATCACAAATGCATATACGTATATTCTGTGAATTCTTGCACATACTCATGGTGACTCAAAAGGGTAAATATAACAAATCCGAGCACATTTTGGTAATGGCAATAAATTGAAAACTTGTTTACAATCGCACACTCTAAATCATGAAAGTTTAATTTTGATATGAGTGTCCCTTTAAATAGATATTCTTCTCTAAACAATTTATGGTTTAAAAAGATACATAATCCTTTTTTTAACCATTTCCCAGTTTTGCATAACCAACACTGTTATATTAATATACTTTTTAACTTATCTTAACTTTACCTTGTATCTAAGCCTCTGCAGACTGTTCCCTTATCTCAGTTCCTTTTGACAGACTTGTAAATTAGCCAATCAGTGCTGACTCATAAATAATTCCACAGGAGTAAGCACAATGTTTATCTATATGGCACACATGAACTAGCATTGTCTAACTGTGGAAAATTGTCAAAATGCACTGAGATAAGAGGCGACCTTTTCTAACAATTTAGAAATCAGTTTTCTCCTACCTAGGTTTAGCTTTCCACATAGAATACCACAAATAAAATCTGATGATAAAAGTAAAATGGAAATTTGTTTAAAATTGAATGCCCTATCTGAATCAAGAATGTTTAATTTTGACTTGACTGTCCCTGTAACTTTGAAACAGCTGTGTTTGACCAAATCTGATTTATTTTAAGGGACAGTAAAGCCAAAATTAAATTGTTATGATTCAGATAGAGCATGCAATAAAAAAATTCTAACTGACTTCTATTATCAAATTCACATTGTTCCCTTGGTTTGTTGAAAAGCATAAATAGGTAGGCTGAGAAACAGCAATTCACTATTGGGAGCTAGCTTATTATTGGTGGCTGCACTTATATGCCATGTGTCATTGGCTCACCCTATGAGGCCCATTTATTAAGCTCCGTATGGAGCTTGTGGGCCCGTGTAAATACGTTATGGAACAGCGGTCTAAAGACTGCTGCTCCATAACCCTGTCCGCCTGCTCTGATGAGGCGGACAGGAATCGCCACAATTCAACTTGATCAAGTATGATTGGGTTGATTGACACCTCCCTGTTGGCGGCCGATTGGTGCAATGCTGAATACGGAGAGCATATTGCTCTCCGCATTCAGCGAGGTCTTGCGGACCTGATCCACACTGTTGGATCAGGTCCGCAAGACCTTTAATAATTTGGCCTCAATGTGTTAGGCTTGATCCCAACTAGGGATGGGCGAATGTTTCACAACATTTGAAAAATGGGGAAAAAAATTACACATTCATTCATTTCGAATTTCGAATGTTTCTACAACATTCTAACATTTGTTTAATGTAATAGTATTTCTTATGCTTTCTTTAAATGTAATATTCGATTAGAATTTTCTAATAATTCGATTATAACTATGCAATATCCAAATTTGAAAAATTGGAATTTGTATATTTAAAATAATAATTCTAATGCTCTCTTTAAATGTAATATTCAAATGATCTAATATTCGAATTAGAAAAAATTCAAATTGACATATTTGTAATAGTATTTCTAATGCTTTCTTTAAATGTAACATTCAAATTATGCAATATTCGAAATAGAAACATTCAAATTGATATATTTGTATCTATTATGTCTCAATTTACTAAGGCCTAGATTTGGAGTTTGGCGTTAGCCGTGAAAACCAGCGTTAGAGGCCCCTAACGCTGGTTTCTTACGGACTCTGGTATTTCGAGTTCATTTACCGACACTCAAAAATCACCTAACGCTCAAATTTCTACCGACACCTCAGACCCAGTAGTAAACATATACCGACAAAATAAACATTCACGAATCACAAAACAAATATTACACAAAGTACACTTACACTCATACAAACACTACACTATGTTTATTTTTCAGATTTAATAATTTTTCATCAAAATACAAAGGATCAAAGTTGCGAGATCTCGGGTGTTAGTAAAAAAACTACACAAATCCATTTTTCCATTGACTTACATTGACACACGGGAAAAGACCCTCATATACCTACATCTAACTAATAACATTATCACAAATATACACTCATCAATGCATACAAACAATATACACCACATGACATACAAAAAATATTTATTTATTACAAAAAGAACATGATTTAGTGACTTTTTCACACAAGCTCATGACGTCACTCACTTTACGAGGAAAACCAGTCTTAGAAAAAAAAAAATACCAAATTTTAGAGCCTCCATTGACTTCTATTGGGAAGACGTGCTCGTGCACGCGAAACCCACATTTCCCTAATGCACGCAAATAGCGTAGACCGAAAAACTCCAAATACCAGCGCTAGAAAATACATACTTTTATGCGTTAGACCCAGCTATGATAAATAGATCAAGAAATGACTATTTCCCTATGGTGGATTTATGGATTTTACTTTTTGAATATTCACAACACCATTAAATTGTTTCAGACTTTTTATATTACATCAACTACAAATCAACATCACTAGTAACAAACTTTTATTTTAAAAAATATTACATTTAAACGGACACAAAAATAATGTAAACTTTTCTGGATTCACAAACACTACACAATGGGAAACAATTCTCATTTACCTTTATTATTGCATTTCAGTTATTCAACTCATATGCTTGCAGCAACAGCATATCTACATAGGCTTAACACATGATCACTCATGGATGCACATACATTACTTTTAACATTCACTCATACATGTGCATTCAAATGATGGGGGAAAAACACATTACATTCTCTATAGGAATCACAAAACAGAACATATGGATTTTACTGTACTTTTAACATCATGATTCCATCACCAGAAACCATTAGGAATTACGTACAACAAGAACATCATTACACAAGATTACAGATGTCACTTTATGGGAAGGAACAACAATGTCAGACCGCTATATAGAAGTCAGCATATGTGGGACACAATCACAATATATACGTACATGTACATAACACGCATCACCCATCACGCAACCACAAAGCACACATTTAGATTTTATTCAGCACACAATAACAATGTAGTCAAATACAACAACACAATGAGGATTTCAGAACTACATAAGCAGGTTAATAATATCATGACGTCATTAGAAGATTCAACCATACACATCACAGATTCACGACTGTACCGCCCCTTTCGGAACTTTAACACTCAATACTACAATACAACATATACGTAAATAACAGTTTGGAACAGCATTATTAGGGAGATTTGAATGGGACAATTAATAAATATTGTCCGATCGCAAATCACTTATATATACAATACTACAGATGACAGCCGGAAGTTATTCAGTATTAGTGCCATTTGAATGGGACGCATGCAATATTGACTGCTCGGCAATCACTTATATATACAATACTACAGATGACAGCCGGAAGTTATTCAGTATTAGTGCGATTTGAAAGGGACGCATACAATATTGACAGCTCGGCAATCACTTATATATACAATACTACAGATGACAGCCGGAAGTTCTTCAGTATTAGTGCGATTTGAAAGGGACGCATACAATATTCACATCTCGGCAATCACTTATATATACAATACTACAGATGGCAGACGGGAAGTTCAGAATTATTATTGCGATTTGAAAGGGACGCATACAATATTGACAGCTCGGCAATCACTTATATATACAATACTACAGATGGCAGCCGGAAGTTCTTCAGTATTAGTGCGATTTGAAAGGGACGCATACAATATTCACATCTCGGCAATCACTTATATATACAATACTACAGATGACAGCCGGAAGTTCTTCAGTATTAGTGCGATTTGAAAGGGACGCATACAATATTCACATCTCGGCAATCACTTATATATACAATACTACAGATGACAGCCGGAAGTTCTTCAGTATTAGTGCGATTTGAAAGGGACGCATACAATATTTACAGCTCGGCAATCACTTATATATACAATACTACAGATGACAGCCGGAAGTTCTTCAGTTTTAGTGCGATTTGAAAGGGACGCATACAATATTCACATCTCGGCAATCACTTATATATACAATACTACAGATGGCAGACGGGAAGTTCGGAATTATTATTGCGATTTTACAGGGACGCATACAATATTGACTGCTCGGCAATCACTTATATATACAATACTACAGATGGCAGACGGGAAGTTCGGAATTATTATTGCGATTTTAAAGGGATGCATACAATATTGACATCTCGGCAATCACTTATATATATACAATACTACAGATGGCAGATGTTACTTTATCGTTTACAAACAATATTGCAGCAACATTGATCAATCACATTCGATGCACATTATACACAACTATGCACTTTCATTCATGTTAGCCTGGACCTGTGCTTGTTACTATAAGATCGCGTTTAAGAAATATTGATTACGCATATGATCAAACATTACAAACATGCAGTGTATGTGTGATATTTGACACTTTCACATTGAGATTCATTGTTGGAAAACAACATTTCAGCAAACAACCAAAAAACGCCCACTGTGAAAGCATTCGCGCCGCTCACATACAAACAGGTGAATACAATCAGCAATCATTACAAACTCACTACCATTGGACTAATCGTACTCTAAATCCCACAAACAACATGGCCAAAGCATCACTTGTGATCCACATCAGATCAAGTGCATACCTTGTTACGCTGTTTTGAAAGATGGATGACGATGACATGGTAGACGCTGCTGGTGCTGCTATTGGCGAACTAGCTGTTGGTCGAATCAGGCAGCCTCGGTGGCTCAGACTGAGACGAAGGGGTCGTCTGGTTCGAGGTCCTCCTGTCTACAGGGTGAGACCCACCTTGGAAAACATGAGCGACTTTGAGGTTTATGATAAGTATCGGCTCGATCGCGAACAGCTCATTGGCCTTTACGATCTTCTTAAACCTCATTTGGAGCCACGTATAAGAATAAGGACTGCTGTTCCCGCCATGAGTAAGATGCTAAGCTGTCTATACGTCCTGGCCTCCGGGAGTTTTCAATCCGGAGAACTGTACATGCATGGCCTGGCTCAAGGTACATTCTCTGTGATGTTTGATAACTTTCTGGACGCCATGGTACGTATCAGTAAGCAATACATAGGATTCCCACAGAATGATGGTGATTGGAGGCGCCTGAAGCGGGAATTCTTTGATATTGCTGAATTGCCCAATGTCTTGGGAGCCATAGATTGTACCCACATTGCGCTGCATGCTCCAATTGATGACTTGCCCTTCAGAAATCGCAAACATTTTCATAGCCTCAACGTGCAGTATGTTTGTGACGCACGGATGAGGATTATGCATGTGTGTGCGAATTTTGGAGGGGCTAGTCATGATGCCCGCATCCTCTCTCTGTCGTCCCTGTGGAGACCGTTTGAGGAAAGACAAATGCCCCCTGGTTATCTCGTTGGTGAGTATTTGTGCACAACATGGTTAATTAATTGACAATTGCCACTGTAGTTTTAAAATGTTAGCGTAATGTTCAGCTATAGGATGCAATTTAACTATTTTTTTTTCCCCGCTAATGTCTACTTTTAGTTCAATGCAGATATGTAGCATGTCTTACCTTAAATGCTCAGATAGAGAATGCAATGTAACCATGTAGTTTGCATTTTACACAAGGTTTGGTTTAGGAGAAATATGCATATGTAGCATGTCTTAGCTGAAATGGGAAGATATTAGCGAATGCAATTTAACCATGTCATTGTCTCTTTCCGCTAATGTCTTTTAGTTCAATGCAGATATGTAGCATGTCTTACCTTAAATGCTCAGATAGAGAATGCAATGTAACCATGTAGTTTTCATTTTACACAAGGTTTGGTTTAGGAGAAATATGCATATGTAGCATGTCTTAGCTGAAATGGCAAGATATTAGCGAATGCAATTTAACCATGTCATTGTCTCTTTCCGCTAATGTCTTTTAGTTCAATGCAGATATGTAGCATGTCTTACCTTAAATGCTCAGATAGAGAATGCAATGTAACCATGTAGTTTTCATTTTACACAAGGTTTGGTTTAGGAGAAATATGCAAATGTAGCATGTCTTAGCTGAAATGGGAAGATATTAGCGAATGCAATTTAACCATGTCATTGTCTCTTTCAGCTAATGTCTTTTAGTTCAATGCAGATATGTAGCATGTCTTACCTTAAATGCTCAGATAGAGAATGCAATGTAACCATGTAGTTTGCATTTTACACAAGGTTTGGTTTAGGAGAAATATGCATATGTAGCATGTCTTAGCTGAAATGACAAGATATTAGCTAATGCAATTTAACCATGTCATTGTCTCTTTCCGCTAATGTCTTTTAGTTCAATGCAGATATGTAGCATGTCTTACCTTAAATGCTCAGATAGAGAATGCAATGTAACCATGTAGTTTGCATTTTACACAAGGTTTGGTTTAGGAGAAATATGCATATGTAGCATGTCTTAGCTGAAATGGCAAGATATTAGCGAATGCAATTTAACCATGTCATTGTCTCTTTCCGCTAATGTCTTTTAGTTCAATGCAGATATGTAGCATGTCTTACCTTAAATGCTCAGATAGAGAATGCAATGTAACCATGTAGTTTGCATTTTACACAAGGTTTGGTTTAGGAGAAATATGCATATGTAGCATGTCTTAGCTGAAATGGCAAGATATTAGCTAATGCAATTTAACCATGTCATTGTCTCTTTCCGCTAATGTCTTTTAGTTCAATGCAGATATGTAGCATGTCTTACCTTAAATGCTCAGATAGAGAATGCAATGTAACCATGTAGTTTTCATTTTACACAAGGTTTGGTTTAGGAGAAATATGCATATGTAGCATGTCTTAGCTGAAATGGGAAGATATTAGCGAATGCAATTTAACCATGTCATTGTCTCTTTCAGCTAATGTCTTTTAGTTCAATGCAGATATGTAGCATGTCTTACCTTAAATGCTCAGATAGAGAATGCAATGTAACCATGTAGTTTGCATTTTACACAAGGTTTGGTTTAGGAGAAATATGCATATGTAGCATGTCTTAGCTGAAATGGCAAGATATTAGCTAATGCAATTTAACCATGTCATTGTCTCTTTCCGCTAATGTCTTTTAGTGCAATGCAGATATGTAGCATGTCTTACCTTAAATGCTCAGGTAGAGAATGCAATGTAACCATGTAGTTTGCATTTTACACAAGGCTTGATTTAGGAGAAATATGCATATGTAGCATGTCTTAGATGAAATGGGAAGATAGAGAATAATATTGAACTAGATTTTTTTTTTTTTAAATAAACATTTGTTAGTGGATTATCGTGTACAAAACTTTTTATTGGACTCCAAATACTATTTTGAGGATTCTGTTAGAATTATGTTCTGTTCATGATTTATAGGTGATTCTGGGTACATGAGCCGGCCTTGGCTCATTACCCCCTTGCGTAGCCCGACTGATGTGTCTGAGGAGCGCTACAATAGGGCTCATAAGAGAACCAGGGCGGTGGTTGAACGGATGTTCGGGCTCCTGAAGATGAGGTTCAGGTGCCTGGACAGGTCGGGAGGAGCCCTCCAGTACAACCCAAAGAAGGTGGCTAAGATCGTTGTAGCCTGTAGCGTCCTGCATAATATTGCACAGCGGCCTGGGATGCTGCAGGGCGTCCCGGCGGACCGAAAGCTCCTCAGAGATGAGGAGGATGATCCTCTTCTAGAGGGGCCATTCCGGGACGAGGGGCTCAATGTCAGAGCAGACATCATCAACCGCCACTTTAGACGGTAAAGAATAGAAGTTAGACTGGAGTATTGTCAATAGATGTGAACTCTAGGGAAATGACAAGTAGAGAATTGTGCAAACATGTTAGGATTATTCATCAAATGCTAAAAATGTGTTTCATTTATTAATATAGGTGATGCTCTGGGCATTGGGTCCTGAAGCGAGTCTTTGCCACCTGGTTTTTAAAGAGGACATCAGATGGTAAGTATAAATGTATGGACTGTTGCTGGCATGAATTGTACACAAATACATCATATGGCATACATTTTCTAAACTAGTATTTAGTTTACACATTACTTAAAATGTAAATACTCAGAAAGGGATCCTCTAGCATAACTATCCTCTAGCATGACTATGGTTCAATGTCACACATTAGAGGTCCGTCCTGCTCAATATGACTCATCTTCACACTTGATAGAACATAACACAAGATGCTACACACGCTTAGTAAGCTAGTGACAGAAATTTATTCTGAAATGGGGGGTGGGAGAGGGGTACAGAACTGATTCACACACTTTTTAGTAATTTTTATTAAACTTTTTCTTCCATTAGGGAGCTGACTTAATCTAAAGACTGAAAGGGAAGAATTAGAAGCCTGACAGTGAAGATTGCCCAGACTGACAGTGGAAAAAGCCAAGATTGAAATTGAAGTATACCAATGGGATCATGTCTGGCATTATCTTTCCAATCTGCTGACCTTGAAAACCATACAAAGACATGTTCACATGGTAAGTGCCAACTATTTGATAGAATAAGGCTGTGGAGGCATCCTATTGGAGACACTTAGATTATTTTCTAATTTTTAGATGGTATTTCACAGTCCTCTATTTTGGAAATGATGAATAACACACCTATTGAAGATCAACTGTTTACCCCTGAATTGACTTTCAAAGACCATGCATTATCCAGGTTGGTGTACCAATGCATGCTAGTTAAGAATCACAGGAAGAATGTTGAATATTAGTAGCTTACATACATTAGTCATATTTCGTTCATAATTAGATATTTAGGGATCACAATCAGACACTTAGATGATTTTACTTTTTTAGATGGTATTTCACAGTCCTCTATTTTATGAACTGATGAATAAGACACCTATTGAAGATCAACTGTTTATCCCTGAATTGACTTTCAAAGACCATGCATTATCCAGGTTGGTGTACCAATGCATGCTAGTTAAGAATCACAGGAAGAATGTTGAATATTAGTAGCTTACATACATTAGTCATATTTCGTTCATAATTAGATATTTAGGGATCACAATCAGACACTTAGATGATTTTACTTTTTTAGATGGTATTTCACAGTCCTCTATTTTATGAACTGATGAATAAGACACCTATTGAAGATCAACTGTTTAGCCCTGAATTGACTTTCAAAGACCATGCATTATCCAGGTTGGTGTACCAATGCATGCTAGTTAAGAATCACAGGAAGAATGTTGAATATTAGTAGCTTACATACATTAGTCATATTTCGTTCATAATTAGATATTTAGGGATCACAATCAGACACTTAGATGATTTTACTTTTTTAGATGGTATTTCACAGTCCTCTATTTTATGAACTGATGAATAAGACACCTATTGAAGATCAACTGTTTAGCCCTGAATTGATTTTCAAAGACCATGCATTATCCAGGTTGGTGTACCAATGCATGCTAGTTAAGAATCACTGGAAGAATGTTGAATATTGGTAGCTTACTGTGAGGATACAGTTTTGTTTTTAATAATATTATCAGTAAGTAATTGAAGTTTACCAGATAAAGGTTTTGTATGAATACACAATCTCCTTAATACCATTACTTAGGTATAAGGTTCCTGTGTGTATTCAGTTTTAATGGTGGATTTAGTATTTAATGACACAACTATGATTTTCTGTAGTTGTGACTGACTCATATGAATTATTTATAGACAAAGATCATTTATATATTGAGATATGAATGTTATGAATGAACTTCTCAGAAAGTAGGTTAAGATTTGGAGATTCGATATAAGTAATAAGTTTGATATGACACATAATAGAAATTGAGCAGTGAAGGCTGACGATTTCCAAATATATAAACATAGGAATTTCAGTAATGCATTACCCTTTATAAAGTTGTCCTAGCATGCTTATATACTTTATCGATGGTGCACATACCTTGAATAAGTGAAATTAGTTTCAGATACAGCGTGTCTTACTTGGATATGGTGTTTAGTTCAATGTCTAAGGAGACAGGAGAGCAGCGTCTGATGCCTGCAGCGTGTGAGCAACTCCGGCGTGCTGCTCAGTGAATACTGAGAGTCGGAGGTGACGTCAGCAATAGTCTGAGCGTCCGTTTGAATACTGGTAACGAAGAGAGATGCAGCTTGACACAGGTGCAAAAGAATAAGTGAAATTGATTTCCCATTCAACTTAGTAAATCAAGTTATAGCGAAAAGTTAAAGCCATCAAAATAAAGGCCAAAAAGTGAGCAAAGTTTTAGAAAGTGAGAGGTTGAAATTATCCTCCAATATTAAGGATTGCTCAAGGCTAATTATTCTTTAAGATATAAAGAGACAAGATGCTGACTCAAAACACTCTTTAATAATCAAGCAATGTCTTATGGGTAAAGTGTGTTTAAATAGTCTACCTGAGGGGAGGAGAACTTGACTTAAAGGCACAGTGAAATGGTTGATGCTGACAGATCCCCCCATTCAAGAGGGCCTCCCAGCAGTCCGAGGGCCCGGCTTAAAGGGAAAGCGAACATGAAAGTCCTTCAGCAAGTCAGGTGCATTTAAATCACGGAGAGGGACCCAGGAATTTTCATCATCCCCATAGTCCTTCCAATGTACCAAGTATTCAAGGGTTCTTCTACGATACCTAGAATCCAAAATCCCATCTACTTCATAATCCAGTGGATCAGGTATAGGGAGAATGGAAAGATCAGAGGACGGAGGTGTTGTTCCCAGATAGGGTTTCACCAAGGACACATGGAACGAGGGATGTATTCTCATTGTGGCCGGTAATTTCAAAGTCACCGCATTGTCATTTATTACCCTGAGTATAGGGAAAGGTCCTATAAATTGATCAGCAAGTTTTTTACTGGGTACAGGTAACCTGATATTTTTAGTTGATAACCATACCATATCTCGGGGTTTATATACCGGAGATGGTATCCTCTTTTTATCATAGTATTTCTTCTGAGCTTCTTTGGCAGAGGCCAAATGATCTTGTAGTGTGTCCATAACTTCTTTCAATGAGTCAGTGTAGTTGGACACTGATGGAGAATGGGAAGAAGTTATAGTATTTGGATATGTTCGAGGATGAAAACCATAAGTTGCATAAAAGGGAGAGACTTTTGTTGAAGTATTGTTTGAATTATTATAGGCAAATTCTGCGCTTGGTAACCATTCTAACCAGTCATCCTGTTGAGATGAAATAAAACATCTCAAATACTGTTCAAGTGTCTGATTCAAACGTTCTGTTTGACCATTTGATTGGGGATGGAAAGCTGTCGTAAGTCTGAGTGTAATTTGTAAAGCTTTACATAAATATCTCCAAAATTTGGAAGTAAACTGACTTCCTCGATCAGTTACAATTGAAGCAGGTAAACCATGTAATTTAACTACATGGCTATGGAAATATTTGGCAGTGGTAGAAGCAGTTGGTATTCGTTTTAATGGGAGGAAATGGGCCATCTTGGTTAAATGGTCCACTACAACTATTATGGTATTATGACCATTTGAAATTGGTAAATCTACAATAAAGTCAATTCCAATCATATCCCAAGGTTTCAAAGGTATTGGTAAAGGTGTTAAGAGACCATAGGGCTTATGATGTTCTTTCCTTTTCTTTGCACAAATGTCACAATTTATCACATAGGAATGAATGGAAGTTTTCATCTGGGGCCACCAGTATTCCCTACTTATTAGTTCAGCGGTTTTTTCAATGCCAGGATGTCCGGCTAAAGGGGAATCATGGTGTTGGTGGATAATCTGGTTCCTTAAAGTTGGTGGAACATAGATCAACCCATCTTTCATATATAATCCAGATTCAGTGTCTGGTGTACAAATAGGTGGAATTTGAGTATCCACGTTTTGTGCTTGATAAATATCAGATGTCTCTAGTATTGTTGCTGCAATGATTTTAGTTGGTGGAATTATATATGTATTAGTTTGAGACTCCTCAGTTGTCTCAAAAGAACGTGACAAAGCATCTGCTTTTTCATTTTTTGTTCCTGGAATATATGTTAGTTGGAAATTAAACCTGTCCAAGAAAAGGGCCCATCTCACCTGTCTTGATGACAGGGTTTTATTTTTCTTCAAATATTGAAGATTTTTATGATCTGTAAAAACTTGAAAAGGAATTACAGTCCCCTCCAAGAGATGACGCCAATGTTCCATTGCGGATTTCATGGCTAATAATTCCTTATCGCCTATTGAATAATTAGTTTCTGCAGTAGTTAACCGTCATGAGTAATAAGCGATAGGATATAGTTGATTGTCATGTATATCTGGTTGCATTAATATTGCACCAATCCCAACATTTGAGGCATCCACCTCCAAGGTGTAAGGCAGATCTGGATCAGGGAGTCTCAAAATTGGTGCTGTAGTGAATTGTTGTTTCAAATTGTGAAAAGCACATTCAGCATTGGAATCCCAAACAAATCTTTGTTTTCCTGTCAATCTTGTTAGTGGCTGTACAATGGTAGAATAGTTATTGATAAACTTCCTATAGAAGTTTGAGAAACCTAGAAATCTTTGTAAGGATTTCAGGTTTGTAGGAGTTTGCCAATTGATTATGGCTGTTACCTTTTCTTGGTCCATTTGTATGCCATTGGGAGAAATTATATATCCCAAAAATTTAATAGTGTCTTTATGGAACTGACATTTTTCCATTTTGGAGTATAATTGATGTTCACGAAGTGTTGAGAGAACCCATCTTACATGTTTTCTGTGGTCCTCTATAGATTTTGAATATATGAGGATATCATCTAGGTAAACAATTACGCACACATCCATAAGTTCTTTAAAGATCTCATTTATAAAGAACTGGAATGTGGCAGGGGCGTTTGTCAAACCAAAAGGCATAACATTATATTGGAATAGGCCATATCTTGTTTTGAATGCTGTCTTCCACTCATCACCGGATTTCATACGTATTAGATTGTATGCACCTTTTAAATCTAACTTGGTGAAGATGTTTGCACCTGTTAGTCTTTCAATTATTTCCGGGATGAGTGGTAACGGATATCTGTTTTTTATCGTGACTGCGTTTAGGGCACGATAATCAATTATGGGTCTAAGTGTACCATCTTTGTTTGTAACAAAAAAAATGGAAGATGCAACTGGTGATGAAGATGGGGTTATAAAACCCTTTCTTAGGTTCTCATCTAGATATTCTCTTAGATGATTTAATTCTTTTTGTGAAAGGGGAAAATTTTTCCCTGATGGTATCTCTATCCCTGGTTTAGTGTCAATTGGGCAATCAAAATGCCTATGAGGTGGGAGAGTTTCAGCATTCTTAAGATTAAAAACATCATTGAAATCATGATATTCTTGAGGTAATGTGGAACTTATATGTGCGATATTGACATATGGGAAACATGTTTTTTGACAGTATTGTGATGTGAAAGTGATTTTATTTTGTGACCAATCTATGGTTGGATTATGTTTTTGTAACCAGGGTATACCTAGTACTATAGGGTGAATTGAAGTGGGAATAATGTCAAATGTTAGAAACTCTTTGTGCCCATCAGGTGTGATGGTTAATAAGGGTATTGTATGGTGTGTGATGGGACCCTTTAAAATTTGAGATCCGTCAATTTCCCTAACAAAAACAGGAGAAGATTTCTGCAGTATTGGTATTTTATTTTGTTTAACTAAAGATTCAACAAGAAATAAGCCTTCAGCTCCAGAATCAATAATGGCTTTGTTCTGTAGTTGTTGGCTGTCCCACTGTAAAGACAATATTAATGACAGGTAGGGTATATTTTTAGATTTTTCACATGAACAATTATTTAATAACTTACCCTTCTTTTGACGGGAAAGTATAGGACATGTGGAAACATCATGGTCTTTATTTCCGCAGTAAAGGCAGAGATTGCCTAATCTTCTTCTTTGTTTTTCTTCTAAACTTAGAGGACCACGTATGGTACCTATTTCCATTGGTATGGGATTTATTTGGGTTTTTTCTTGATAAGATTGGAAATTTCTTTTGGGAGTACTTTCAAAGAAATGTTTTTCTGTCTTCCTTTCCCGGTACCTTCTATCCATAGCAATACATAACTTAATCAAAGCATCCAAACTTTCAGGAAAATCCACTCTAGATAATTCATCCTTCAAGTGTTCTGACAAACCTAGGCGAAATTGATTTTTCAGACTTACTGTATTCCACTCTGAGTCTGTTGCCCATAGTTGAAAATCTGAAATGTAATCTTCCACGGGCCTTTTTCCCTGTTTAAGGGATCTTAATCTATTTTCTGCAGTTTGTTGCTTATTAATGTCATCGTATAGTATTGCCATAGTTTGGAAGAAATTCTCAAGAGAATTTAAAATAGGATCTTCTGACTCTAGGAATCTATCTGCCCATGCTCTGGGTTCTCCAGCTAGGTAGGATATTGCTGTAAATACTTTAATCTTTTCTGATCTGTAGGTTCGTGGTTTTAAGGTAAAAAGTAATAAACATGCATTTTTATATTCACGAAATTTCGTGCGATCACCAGAAAAAGGAGTTGGGGGATTAACCTGTGGTTCAGGTGTCTCATTAGTTTTTTGACTAATAAATTCATTTATTACTTGCTTAAGACTACTATTTTCATTTTTCAATTCGGTTAGTCCTTGTGCCAATATTTCCACCTTTTGATTTAGTGTGGTGATCTGATTAGCCATTTCAATAGGATCCATGTTGTACCTAGAAATATGTGTGTGAATTTAAATATATTTTTAAGGCTTGATTATTCTGTGAGGATACAGTTTTGTTTTTAATAATATTATCAGTAAGTAATTGAAGTTTACCAGATAAAGGTTTTGTATGAATACACAATCTCCTTAATACCATTACTTAGGTATAAGGTTCCTGTGTGTATTCAGTTTTAATGGTGGATTTAGTATTTAATGACACAACTATGATTCTCTGTAGTTGTGACTGACTCATATGAATTATTTATAGACAAAGATAATTTATAAATTGAGATATGAATGTTATGAATGAACTTCTCAGAAAGTAGGTTAAGATTTGGAGATTCGATATAAGTAATAAGTTTGATATGACACATAATAGAAATTGAGCAGTGAAGGCTGACGATTTCCAAATATATAAACATAGGAATTTCAGTAATGCATTACCCTTTATAAAGTTGTCCTAGCATGCTTATATACTTTATCGATGGTGCACATACCTTGAATAAGTGAAATTAGTTTCAGATACAGCGTGTCTTACTTGGATATGGTGTTTAGTTCAATGTCTAAGGAGACAGGAGAGCAGCGTCTGATGCCTGCAGCGTGTGAGCAACTCCGGCGTGCTGCGCAGTGAATACTGAGAGTCGGAGGTGACGTCAGCAATAGTCTGAGCGTCCGTTTGAATACTGGTAACGAAGAGAGATGCAGCTTGACACAGGTGCAAAAGAATAAGTGAAATTGATTTCCCATTCAACTTAGTAAATCAAGTTATAGGGAAAAGTTAAAGCCATCAAAATAAAGGCCAAAAAGTGAGCAAAGTTTTAGAAAGTGAGAGGTTGAAATTATCCTCCAATATTAAGGATTGCTCAAGGCTAATTATTCTTTAAGATATAAAGAGACAAGATGCTGACTCAAAACACTCTTTAATAATCAAGCAATGTCTTATGGGTAAAGTGTGTTTAAATAGTCTACCTGAGGGGAGGAGAACTTGACTTAAAGGCACAGTGAAATGGTTGATGCTGACACTTACATACATTAGTCATACTTATTTCATAATTAGATATTTAGGGATCACAATCAGAAAAAGTAATACATATTATAGTTGATATAGAGGTATTTGAATGGACATGAAATATTACATTTATGTTCAGCATACATATATATTATTGAAATGTGATATACATTATTATGTAGAATTAGAAAATCAGATATTTAAATTTATTTTTTTATTACACAATAGAATGGTGTATGTTTTTTTTTTTTTATAAATTTAATTAATAAATATCTTGATAAAATGTTGAACAAAGTTAGAGCATAGACACAAGATGATTGTAAATGTATTTTATGAATATTTGACAACGTGTGTATTAACTTTGTTAAAAAAAAAAATTATTTCAGATTGTCATCTGATGACTTCCAGGAATATTTTTTTGTTTTTGTTTCAGAAACTTTAAATTTTTTAAATGGTAATAATAAACATTTTATTATTAAATACACTCTTTTGAACAGATTATAATAAATATCCATATAATCTGTCAATAAAAAACAATTTGACTCCCATGACTGGTAGTTGGCTATTTGACAAGCACATGCATAAGATCAAATAATGCATTAATTTTAGAAAATCCACTGATTCCGAGAATATTACATTAAACTATCTTTTTTAACATTAATTGGGGAGTGAGATCCATCGATGCTTTTGTTTGGAAATTCTTAGATGTTAAAATAATTTAGGATATGTAGTCAAAATTTGACAGAAATTATTTGTTTTCACTTTTAAGAAGGGGAAGTGGTTAAATTACATTAAAGTGACAGTGTTGTTGAATGTAAAATTAATTTTATAAGATCTTGTATCTTCCTTAGGTATCTCAAAACATTATTTTCTAAATTCTTTTAATTTTTACATTTATAAATGTTAGGTCATTTAACTTGATATTTTTCACAAGCTAGTTATTGGATGCCAGGTTAATCGATTTAATTTTCTAGTGGAGTCATTTAACTATAGTTATTAATATTATGTAGTTTTTAAAATCTTACCTCTTGGGTTAGACATCACATATCTATATATAATTTTCATTCCCCTTTAATTTATTTTGACAATGTTAAATCAACATTCCAAATGTTTTGGTCCTTAAAGGGACATTCGCAAAGTATATTGTGTATTGATTTTTAAATAATTCATAAAATAATTTAAACATATTTTGAAAGTACTATAGAATTACATTCAGTCTTTAAATATACTTTGAAAAAAATACATCAATGCACATATCTTAGTCAATTACATAAGGCATCTATGTGCAACCAACAATCAGCATCAAAATAGCTTATGTAGATATGTATTTAATCCAAGAATATATATAATTACAATCTAATGATTGAATACCAAAACATATTAAGTTGTTCAAATATTATAATCTTATCCAAAATGCATACATAACATATAGCTTAATGTCCCTCTAAGCTGAAGACTCTGAAATACCTCCTTTACAATATATATTTCAGTCAGTGTGTAAAACAATCCAGAAGTTAATCTAAATTTGCTTTACTCATATGTTATACTAATTTAGCAAAAGGAAGGTGCCTAGGTTTCGGATATTTCAAGCATTATTGTGAAATGTTTATTTAAAGGGACATGAACTCAAAATATACTTAAAGGGAGACAGTTAAAAAATTAATGATTTCTACATTCTGAATGAGTATTCTATTTTAAGCAACTTTAAAAATTGTCTCATATTATGAATGCTCCTTGTGATGTTGCTATCATTACTTTAAAAATAAGGCATTAAATAAATAATTTATTTGCTTCAGTACTCTGGACAGAACTTGGTTTTTTTGGTTGGATTAATTTATCCAACAATCATCAAGGACAACCCAGGTTTTTGGAAACAATTGTCCGTAATCTAAAATATCATTATTGATTTGCAAAGAAAGATAACAAGATAATTCTTAACATTTGAGAATCGGATTAAATTATAAAGTTGTTTAACATTTCATGCTCAATCTGAATCACGAACGCTAAATTTGTTTGGACAGTGTCCCTTTAAGAGATTTAAAGAGTGTATTTACTTCTCTTCTTATCTTGACATACTTTGCTTGAAAAGCATATCGAGATAGGCTCAGTAGATGAAGATTGGTGGATGCACAGAGATGCCTTATGTGATTGGCTCAACCATGTGCATTTAAATTTCTTCTGTTGAGGATATCTAAATACTAAGATAAATTGAGTTACATTTTAAAGTCTAAACAATTTTCTATCTCTACAGATCATTTGATACAATTGTTTGGTTGTAATGTCTATTTAAAAATAAAGACGCCATTGCACAATAACATATATGAGCACTTCAGACAAATACAAGCTCGAGGTTTATTTACTAATAACAAACAAACCTGTAGTTTAACATTTATAAACAGATTATCCAAGTTACTGACATTATAACCTGAATTTGAACATTCAGAAATATTGCGTGGGAAACGCATCTTGAAACCCCAGATTAGCATCTTTAAACATTAGAGTCTAATGTCACTCAATAGCACACAATCAATGTGCATTATGAAATACATTTAATAGAGCAATATCAATACTTCACAATAAGTAAAGAAATGGATTTTATGAACAATAAAGACATACAATATTAAATGTGTATTTGTATTAAAGAAACAGACCGTTATTAAACCGAGAAATGTCTACAACATTTACTAATGTGACAGTATTAGATTTTAAAGAGAATTTAATCATTAATATTTAACGGATAACGGATATTAAATCTGCGTCACACATATCCGCATGACAGGCCCATGAGTTACAAATAAGTCTACATGAAAAATGAAGTTACAGCACCACCAGGAGGTATGTGTAAGGAAGTTACTAAGATATGAAGCATTAAGGAATGGCCAATCAAAGTTCATCACACAAACACAACTTGAGTCAGGATGGTCTCACAGACATTCTAACAATATTTATAACTTTTATCCAATCAGATGTACAGATAACTTGTCCCATGGTGCA
Organism: Bombina bombina; assembly: GCF_027579735.1. Classification (NCBI taxonomy): domain Eukaryota; kingdom Metazoa; phylum Chordata; class Amphibia; order Anura; family Bombinatoridae; genus Bombina; species Bombina bombina. The sequence goes on from NC_069505.1 coordinate 332,887,589, forward strand.
TCTCATGTTTACTTCACCATATAAAAGTCCATTACACGTTGCCATCTTTGTCAGTTCTCTAATGCCTGCAGGCAGTGTTTTATATTAATATTATTATAATATATTTAGTAGCCAACCGAGCAGGCATGTCAGCTCCCAGGTTCACCAAGGAGGAGAGCGCTGCACTGGTCCACGCCGTCAAGGACTTTTATCCCCAGCTGTTTGGGAACAAGAGGAGGTTGACAGATGCGCATGTTAAGAAGGCCCTCTGGGAGTCTATCACCAATGCGGTTAGATTGGTGTGTGACGTCCAGAGGAGCCAGGATCAAATCATGAGGAGATTCGGAGATATGAGGTTGCGCTTAACAAAAAAAGTCAACCTCATAAGGGACTGGGTACAAGCCCGTAAAAGAGGGGGCAAAAGAGAGGCCCCGCGGAAACTATACCTACTCCCTTATGAGGTGACTTTATGCGAGCTCCTCAATCTCCGGGTCCCCAAAAGATTTAGATCCTCGCCATCCTCTGCCTCCTCTTCTTCCCTCCCAGCTGCGGGATCTGAAAGTCCTGACGCGGGGGCCAGGGCAGCTGCTTCTCCGTCCGGTGGCCTGGGAGGAGATGATGGAGAATCTGAACCAGGTAACTATCCAACTTCATATAATATCTTAATATTTGATTTTTTTTTAAAAAAATGTGTATATAGTCAGATACTAAACCTATACAGATCTCACAACATACACTACATATGATGTTTAGATATCTGATTTTATATTAGTGACACATGAAATAGGAATGATGTTTCTTGCGCTCTACAGAATATGCGTCACAGATCGAAAATGGAATAGCGCATACACGTTAACATGGGTTAGCTGTAAGTGGCATTGCTTTATACATGTTGGTCAAATGACGGATGCGTAATTCCGCTTGGAATCATTGCGCAATGATCGCGAAAATGGAATTTTGCATACACGTTAACATGGGTTAGCTGTAAGTGGCATTGCTTTATACATGTTGGTCAAATGACGGATGCATAATTCCGCTTGGAATCATTGCGCAATGATCGTGAAAATGGAATTTCGCATACACGTTAACATGGGTTAGCTGTAAGTGGCATTGCTTTATACATGTTGGTCAAATGACGGATGCGTAATTCCGCTTGGAATCATTGCGCAATGATCGCGAAAATGGAATTTCGCATACACGTTAACATAGGTTAGCTGTAAGTGGCATTGCTTTATACATGTTGGTCAAATGACGGATGCGTAATTCCGCTTGGAATCATTGCGCAATGATCGCGAAAATGGAATTGCGCATACACGTTAACATGGGTTTGCTGTAAGTGGCATTGCTTTACACATGTTGGTCAAAATGAAATGTGAATTATTATATATGTGAAGAATACAGTATTCTTATTTTCAATATTATACATAATAAAAAAAGAAGAATCCAAATAAATTATAACATATGCCCATCAATTGATGAGAATGAAATAACACAAAAAATAATTTAAGATACAGTAAACAACACAACTGATTGAAAATAAGAGTACAGGATATATTTATCATGAATTGAATTGAGGAAACAATTAACTCATGGGACTTCCAAAGGATTAATATTTTTTAATTGATTTGCTAATAATGTAAAGATTTTAAACATGGCATGATTTGTATTAATGATATCCAATCCTCATTTAATATATTACAGATCTGGATGTTGGTGCTGGATCCTCAAGGCAGGGCTTGTCACAGTATGGTATGTCTCATTTTAATTGACATTTGTCTTAGAAACATGGACAGAAGATTACATACTAAATCCACATTGTTCAATATTTATATGTATCTTCAAAATGGATTTTAAAACTTTTTTCAAATAAGAATAAATAAAACCAAAAAATAGGATTACATTGTAAGACTACTCTGATTTTGTTTTGAATTTAAGATATCCCATCTATTCTGGATGTCTTAATTTTAATGTAAGATTCTTTGAATGTCCAATTTATATTCTTCCCTTGTGTATTGCTTAATCTTATTTGTATACATTTTTAAATAATATACACAATTTTGCATATGTTTAGATTTTAAAAATATAGATTCAATTTTTGAAATTGATCACGTCATTTAATGGACATGCCAACTAAATTTTACATAGAATTATTTTTAAACGTGATTTTATTGTTTTGTTTAAACATTTTATGAGCTACATTGGTTCAGTTTATTGTTTTAGTTCATAAACAAATTAATGGATTTTGGTTTAGGTTAAACAATGCATTACTGGTATTATCCAGCTGTTTTTCTATGCATAAATTGGCATATTTCCAAAAGTTAAAATCATGTGTTCAGATAACAGTAGTACATAGTTTAAAAAAGTATACAATTACACATTTAGAGCTTCATGTCCCTTTAATAGATGAAAATTAAATAATTCTTAGGATATCCTTAAATAACATATTAGATTGGAATTGCATGCTCAATCCCATTCATTACATCAACATATGGAGTAAAGAATTCATTAACACCAACATAGTCAAATCAATATAATTTTATATTAAAGGGATACTGATCTAAAATTATTAATGTTGTCATTCAGATAGAGCATGCAATATTAATCAACAGTTAAATATAATACTGTAATCATATGTGAAATATTCTATTGCTAAATGTATTTTAAAATCAAGAATGTACGTTTATCTGCAGCTCAATTTTGGTTGACCAACCTGGGTTTTGATTGATGATTGGTGGATACCTTCAACAAACAATATTTATTGAATCCAATATTGCTTATCTGCCTTTAAGATTAAAATGTAGCAACATTCAAATTATAATAGGAGTCAATGTTAAATAATTTGGAACAGTTTGAACAGTGAAATCAATGATTGAAATAAATCATGTCAGTGTCCCTTTAATAAACAATAGATTCATTCATCTTTACATTCTTTGGGTTAGACAATATTGATATATAATTCACATATTCACTGTTGGAGTTACTTTATAGATATCAGCATACTCTAACAGCACCATGATTACATATTTGTACTAATCAATTTGGTTTTGTATTGTGATAAATACACTGTGTGCAGAATTATTAGGCAAATGAGTATTTTGACCACATCATCCTCTTTATGCATGTTGTCTTACTCCAAGCTGTATAGGCTCGAAAGCCTACTACCAATTAAGCATATTAGGTGATGTGCATCTCTGTATTGAGAAGGGGTGTGGTCTAATGACATCAACACCCTATATCAGGTGTGCATAATTATTAGGCAACTTCCTTTCCTTTGGCAAAATGGGTCAAAAGAAGGACTTGACAGGCTCAGAAAAGTCAAAAATAGTGAGATATCTTGCAGAGGGATGCAGCACTCTTAAAATTGCAAAGCTTTTGAAGCGTGATCATCGAACAATCAAGCGTTTCATTCAAAATAGTCATCAGGGTCGCAAGAAGCGTGTGGAAAAACCAAGGCGCAAAATAACTGCCCATGAACTGAAAAAAGTCAAGCGTGCAGCTGCCAAGATGCCACTTGCCACCAGTTTGGCCATATTTCACATCACTGGAGTGCCCAAAAGCACAAGGTGTGCAATACTCAGAGACATGGCCAAGGTAAGAAAGGCTGAAAGACGACCACCACTGAACAAGACACACAAGCTGAAACGTCAAGACTGGGCCAAGAAATATCTCAAGACTGATTTTTCTAAGGTTTTATGGACTGATGAAATGAGTGAGTCTTGATGGGCCAGATGGATGGGCCCGTGGCTGGATTGGTAAATGGCAGAGAGCTCCAGTCCGACTCAGACACCAGCAAGGTGGAGGTGGAGTACTGGTTTGGGCTGGTATCATCAAAGATGAGCTTGTGGGGCCTTTTCGGGTTGAGGATGGAGTCAAGCTCAACTCCCAGTCTTACTGCCAGTTTCTGGAAGACACCTTCTTCAAGCAGTGGTACAGGAAGAAGTCTGCATCCTTCAAGAAAAACATGATTTTCATGCAGGACAATGCTCCATCACACGCGTCCAAGTACTCCACAGCGTGGCTGGCAAGAAAGGGTATAAAAGAAGAAAATCTAATGACATGGCCTCCTTGTTCACCTGATCTGAACCCCATTGAGAACCTGTGGTCCATCATCAAATGTGAGATTTGCAAGGAGGGAAAACAGTACACCTCTCTGAACAGTGTCTGGGAGGCTGTGGTTGCTGCTGCACGCAAAGTTGATGGTGAACAGATCAAAACACTGACAGAATCCATGGATGGCAGGCTTTTGAGTGTCCTTGCAAAGAAAGGTGGCTATATTGGTCACTGATTTGTTTTTGTTTTGTTTTTGAATGTCAGAAATGTATATTTGTGAATGTTGAGATGTTATATTGGTTTCACTGGTAAAAATATATAATTGAAATGCGTATATATTTGTTTTTTGTTAAGTTGCCTAATAATTATGCACAGTAATAGTCACCTGCACACACAGATATCCCCCTAAAATAGCTATAACTAAAAACAAACTAAAAACTACTTCCAAAACTATTCAGCTTTGATATTAATGAGTTTTTTTGGGTTCATTGCGAACATGGTTGTTGTTCAATAATAAAATGAATCCTCAAAAATACAACTTGCCTAATAATTCTGCACTCCCTGTATGTGTTGTGTCCTAAACAAGATTACTGTACATTGCACAAATGGCTCGATGTGCCACATGTCTTTGCTTATATTTGTCAACAGCTGTTATTCAAAATGTGGTTTGTGTGTATTCTTTTAAGAACATTGATCAATGGGTATATTTAGATATGCAATAGCATCGTATGAGATGAGTTTGATGTCTAATATAGTCAGAAATTAAACATATGTTCAATACATCATTTTTAACAGAATCCCCTTGATTCAATCAAGCATTTTTTGTTTAATGACTGCTCTATTCTTCACATTTTCAAGTTGATTATTCTTAAAATTCGCTACAGATGTGATTTAGTGCTATCCCAAATGTGTTCACTAATATATATCTATATCATTCATAGAGAGAGTTGGTGTGGGGAGCCCACAGGAATCCAGCACTGACACAGAGCCGCCTTTGCGGTCTCCTGGTAAGTCCATTGACTCATTTATATGTCATTGAAGGTGTATTGGTAATCAATATTATGAGCATGATTCTGATGAAGCATAACATTTGAAACAAACATATAATTTACTCCTCTGATTATATATTAATTTTCTTTGAATATTGAAAGATTAATAATTAAAACTTTCTTAGTCTACACCTTTGTTATTCAGAAGATGTATAGCATATGTTTGTTTCCATGTTCATTTTTGACAACAGTCATCAAGTGATACACACATGAGAAATCTTAAATGTTCTATGTACTATGCTTTTATGATTTTAAAATGAATACAAACAATACATCGAAAATCTGAATCATTGAGAATAACAAATCTAATGTCATTTGTATGCTCCATCAAAATGATGTAAATCATAACTTTGGGTGTGTATATCTTTAATGCAACATTGATGTGTGTCTTTGATCAACAGTAACATATGTTATAATATCTGATCTTAACGTGTACACAACATGTTATGTTTTACAGAGATTGATTTAACATGTGTGACGGAGGAGGAAGAGGCTGCCTTGAAGTCTGATGGTATGTGAAATATATCTATCATGTTTCCAACATGTTGCTTTATTGGAAATCATTTTATTGAAGACATTCAAAGTCTACAGCTTTTGCACTTTAAAAAGGAATATTATTTGTCTGTTCAAATACACTACTGCCCCCTTTCTATATCAGGCAGCATGAAAATATGTTATTTTTTTTTTTATAAATTTATAATTCATACCATCATTATATCACATGCATATTCCAGGTCAAAACACAATAATAATGTTATAATTGTACAGACAGTCATTGATATTCATCTGAGTGCCTATATGCATACCATATCCTCATTTCATAATTGTTTAGAAATTCAAACACACTTCGAAGTATATTGAAAACATAATCAATTTGAAATGCGTTGATTTGATTTCATGATGTATGAGATGTTAATATATTTGGATTATTTTTTTCAGATGATCCTCCACCTCTGGTCATCTGGTTTCCGCCCCTGCCCAGTCCCCTGACCAGTCACAGACCCCTGCCCATGCCCAGACCCCTGCCCATGCCCAGACCACTGCCCAGGCCCAGACCCCTGCCCAGGCACAGACCACTGCCCAGGCCCAGACCCCTGCCCAGGCACAGACTCCTGCCCAGGCCCAGACCCCTGCCGGCCATTCCCATTTGTCATTTCCTGTCCCTCCCAAAAAACACCCCTTCCCTGTCCCTCCCAAAACACGCCCCATCACCCCCCTTCGCCGCTCTCCCCGTATTATGGCCCGTACAGCTGCCCAGACCCCAACTCACCACTCCCCAGCTGTACGGCCTACCCCGGAGCAGCAGCTCATCCCTCCCCAACCCAATCCCATCCCTCCCCAACACAATGCCATCCCTCCCCCCTGTCTCAACCTTCATTGTCCTGGGTGTCGGATTGTCCTTCCCAGGCGCAGCTGTAAGTATCATTCAAAATCCACATTATAAGATACTTAAAGGTACACTGAAGGAAAATTGTTTCTATTGTGATTCAAATAGAGCATGCAATGTTATTCAAATTTATAATTTACTACTCTTATGAATTATTCTTCATTCTCTTGCTATCTTTATTGAAACAAAGAAATGCCTAGAATTAATTTTAAATAGAAAATAATTGTGGACATCATTTCTTTATTGTTGGATGAATGTATCCATCAACCAGCAGGGACAACCAAAGTTGATAAACAAATATGGCCTGCCCTATAAACCTACATTCTTGCATTCAAAATCTAGCTAGAGAATTCTAACATTTAAAGAATATGTGTAATTTTTTCATATTTGTAATGTCATGCTCTATCTGAATCAGTCAATTAAATATTTAGGTTCAGTGTCCCTTTAATTTGATATCACTACATATACCAATCACCACTACTTGGATCCAACAATTTATGTACAAATGTTGATACATTATCTCTTGTCTAACCCAGTGGGAATGTAATTTCTTCAGGTTGCTATGTTTACACAGCTTGTCCTCAACGCCAAAATGTTTAAGGATAGGTGTGCCTACCATAGTATAATTAAAATATTTAAATTGCTAATGTAAGTACAATGTAAATCCTTTAACAAGATTTGATACACTCAAGCTGTATAAGTGGATCATCGAAAACCAATTAAAGGGAACAACATGTTTGAGTAAACTGTCCCTTTAATGATTTCGGTCTGTCTGAATAACATATTTAATGTGTAAAGAATCAATTTAAACAAATTGATGTCAAGAATGATTTGTCTTTATGATGACAATGTATCTTTGCTTATTTTATTGTCTATTGTGTAATTATCCTTAATATTTGATTTATTCTTTATTTTAGGCTGTGACTCAGCATGGCTCATGCTAGAAGGTATAGCACGAGTAGAGAAGGCCGTGTTGAGGAACGCAGCTGTCCTGAGAGGGATGAACGACACCATGCAGGCCCAGCTCCGGGTTCAGGATTTGACTCTGCGGCAGATCATGCTATTAAATTCAAGGCCTGAATCCGGAGCTGGACATGCACAGGACGATGAAGAGGATGACCAGTAAGTGGAGGATCTGGAGATGCTCCAAGGGCGCAGATAACAATCCTCCGTCCACATGTTGATGTTTTTGTTATTGTTGCCATTTGGCCTTTTTCTAAGTTTATTGTTGTGCCTGTTGCACTCTTTTACCTTGTCATATGTCTCCAATGGGGCTATGCTGGCCCTTGTCAACTCTCTTCATGGACTGTGATGCACTGTGTTACCTTGTCATATGTCTCCAATGGGGCTATGCTGGCCCTTGGCAACTCTCTTCATGGACTGTGATGCACTGTGTTACCTTGTCATATGTCTCCAATGGGGCTATGCTGGCCCTTGGCAACTCTCTTCATGGACTGTGATGCACTGTGTTACCTTGTCATATGTCTCCAATGGGGCTATGCTGGCCCTTGGCAACTCTCTTCATGGACTGTGATGCACTCTGTTACCTTGTCATATGGCTCAAATATTCCTTATTTTTACAAGATTATTTATAAACGTTGTTGATGTTTTCTTACATACTAATAAAAGACATGTCATTGCACGATTCTTTGTCCTCATTCTTCATTTTATTGATTGGAAGCTCTAGTTTATCTGGTTGATCTTTAAAGGGACCTACCAAAAATAATGGATTTTCAAGAATCATATATGTAATACAATTGTAAATGACTTTAAGATTAACATCTCCAATGTAATTTTATTATTTGTCTTTATATATTTTTCTCAAAGCTTTATCATTGCATGATTATGATTAGCATAGTAATTCTTTTATATATGTATATATAGATTGTTATTTGTGTATATATGTATATTTCAATTTTCACATCCATGTGTGTATTTAGAAACTCTGCATGAATTGATGCACCTTTAACAAATGATCTGAGGATTGATACAATGATATAATCCCTGTAAAGTGTTCATTTTATTGAAATAGTATTGTCTATGTGTATCCTCTTTTTAAAAACAAAATAATGTCCCTTTAAGTGATGGTGAGCACAATTGTTAATGAATGTATTTCCATTTCTAAAGCGTTTTTGTCCTTTTTACATGAACAAGGACATATAATCTTATTAATAAACAATCTTATTGTAATGTTGATAGCACATGTGTTTCATTTTCAATTCTATCTTATTGTAAAAGTGTAACCAAATAAATCTCTGTGTGTAATGCGCATATTTTAGATGATGAATATTTTTTATCAAATATGTTAACAAAATACTTCTCCTCCCATATATGGCTATAGGTAGGCTGACCATATTTCAACTTGAATAAATGACACGTTTAATCAATACATGTGTCATTATTGTTATTCCAAAACAATCTAAACATATCTTAAAACATCAATGGCATATGTATTTCTCATGTGTATCTTTTAAATGTTAAAGATATACACCATAGCTATAGTTAAAGGGACAGTCAAGTCCGAAAAGATGATTCATGATTTCGTGACATTCCTAGATAGCAATCTACACACATACTAGTTACTAAAATATAAATACGTTTCTTATTGATATGCCAAGCTGTCAACTGAGTCCTTGTATTGGCTGCAGTTTTTCAGCGATCTCGGATGCGCCATGTTGCTTAAGACGTTACCTGCCAGGCTGTCCAATGATTCCTTGTATTGACTGACGTTCTTACGTGATCAAGAATGTGCCTTTTATTGGATTGCGTTTTGACGCGATCAAGGATGCGCCTTTTTTTGGTTTGCGTTCTTACGTGATCAAGAATGTGCCTTTTATTGGATGGCGTTTTGACGCGATCAAGGATGCGCCTTTTTTTTTGCGTTCTTACGTGATCAAGAATGTGCCTTTTATTGGATGGCGTTCTTACGTGATCAAGGAAACGCCATGTTAATTAAGACGTCACATGCAAAGGTAAAAAAACGTCTGATTGTATTACGTAGTCCCGCAATATTTGTTTGTGCACGTTAAACACGTTTGTGAATTAAGCCAATTTTAAAAACCTTGCGAATATGGATGTTTTGCATCATGTTACATTGTTGACCCGTAGCTGATAAAGACCACCACATTTTCTTTTGCTGGATGTCTGGTTGAATAAACGAACGAAAGCAAAATGTTTTCATGCATATGATATTTTGAGGCAAGTGCAAATCTCTATAGTCCATGTTGTTTAATATGTTTGTCAACAATATGTTCCTTTTTCTGAAAAATGACTGTTGTGTTTAATGTTAAAGATATCTAATTGATAAATATGCGCTATTGTGTTAGAATAAAGTAATCAATATGCATTTATCTTTATCATATGCTAAATATATGATGCCGACTTCTTCTAAATGTAATTTCGTTGTATATTTTATTAAAGGTTCATTAGACACTCACATTATAAATCAAATCTTTTAAATTGTTCTCTAGTTAGATAGTCCATTGTTTAACAAATACACGTTTCATTTTGCTTCTGTTCAAATAAAATGTAAGTAATTTTCAGACTCCTCGCCAAGCCTCTAAGTTTCATGTGAGTACCATCTCCAGCTTTCTCCTGTTTTGTGTATGATGGTGTATTGTCTTGTTTTACGTTTGTAATGGGGGTTCATCTATATTTTCAATAGAGCTAACCCGATTTTCTTTGAAAGTGTTTAAAGCTTTGTAATATTGATATCAGTATATGTTAATCTTGTTGTTTCTAGTAGTGTCTATTACATACAGTTCTGTTAAAAATATAGTATACTGTCCCTTTAATGCAAATGTTGATTTTTGTATCATGTATGAGTTCCATTGGTTAATCTCCAAATATATTATTGTTAGCATATTTTCACCCCCCACTCCTAAAAGGACTTTAAACCATATTCATTGTTAAAACAAATGTCTTTATAAAAATAAATTAACACAATAATGTCTCTTTAAGAAAATAGACTTTATTTAACACGTCAATATAAATCTGATTTCAAAATGTATTGTTTGAACAAGTACATGTAGATATACCAACAATCTTCAAATATATGTTAGCATATGTAATTTTGTTAAAGGGACAGTTTAGAAAACAAATAATGTTTTGCATTATTCTAAAAGTCAATTTTGTAATATCAATGATATCAAATGTTTCTCACCAATTAATAATATGTCTGTGTTTATTTTAATTTGCTAGCTAAACCTATGAGGTTCGTGTGCTCATTTCTTCGAGCTTGAAGAGTGCATGTAATCATTATACAATTTCACCACTAGAGGGCATTTGGATAGCATTTGTATATGTAAAACCTTGTGCTCATACAGCATATTATTTACCATGTATTGATCATTGATATCTAAAATGTTGTTATGTCAGAACAACAAATAAGTGGTCATTTTTCATAGTCATAGATACAAGGGTAAGCACATAAGTCACACGTATTTCTCCATGTTTTGTTGTTTCCAACTTGATAATGTGTAATACAGTGTTTTCTTTGTAATCAATAATTTTCTGACTGTCCCTTTAAGCTGTGTTATTGGCATTCAAACAGTAATATGCCATCATGGATAATTGTAATGGTAATTTTGTTTGTGATTCGGGAAACAGTTTGGACATCACATCACAGAAACCAATCAATATCATGAACAAGGATAGGTATGTGATGATGTGGTTTTCACACACTTATAACCCACACTCTGCAAACAATCTGCCTCCATGGACCCGGTCCCATAGAAGTAGATTATATACAGAGTGTGGTCCACAAGTGTATGAAAACAACATCATCACATACCTATCCATTACACATTAAATAAAAAAAACATTAAACATGAAAACAAATACTTACTTCCTCTTCCTTCCCCTCTTCCCACGGGGCTGAGGCTCTGGGAGGGGCAACTGTCGACTCTGACGAGTTCTTCTTGGAGATGTTGTGGGAAGAGTGGAAGGAAGAGTACTGGGACGACCAAGGTGAGGAGGAGAAGATGGCTGAGGAGGAGAAGATGGCTGAGGAGGAGAAGATGGCTGAGGAGGAGAAGATGGCTGAGGAGGAGAAGATGGCTGAAGAGGAGAAGATGGCTGAAGAGGAGAAGATGGCTCGGCAGGAGGAGATGTCCCGGCAGGAGAAGATGGCCCGGCAGGAGAAGATGGGCCGGCAGGAGAAGATGGGCCAGCAGGAGAAGATGGCTCAGCAGCAGGAGGCCCAGCAGCAGGAGGCCCAGCAGCAGGAGGCGGACCAGGAGGCAGACCAGCATGCGCCTCCCGGAAAAAATTAAACATCTCTTGGTGTAGATTAATGATTCTGTTTTGCCCTTGTTCTATTCTATTAAGTATGTTTATTATTTGGTTTTGGCCTTCAATTATTTGGTTTTGTCCATCAAGAATTCGAGTTCGGCCTTCGATATTTTGTATCCGGGAGTAACGCATCTGGTCTATGTAGTCCAGTAGAACCCGCACCTCCGCTATTTCCTCTTGTTGTGCTTGGCGGGGTACCCGTGCACGGCGGGGTGCCCATGCACGGCGGTGTGTGGGTCCTTGAGGGGCCTCTGGTTCCGCGGCCTCCTCCTCTGCTTCCGGGGCCTCTTCATCTGCTTCCGTGCCCTCTTCGTCACGGGGGGCCTCTTCCCTCCGAAGTGGAAATTCCTCCCCACCACTCTCATCCCGGGGAGATGGAGGAGGCTGTATTTGTTGTGCTGCCTCCTCCCCAGACTCTGTATATTTAAAAAAATAAAAATTGTATATATTAGCATATTTGCAAATGAAGCTTTAAATGACTTAGCTTACGATACAATTACAAATGCAGAATCATTAATCCACTTTGAAATCTAACAATCAATACGATTTCCGCATTTTCTAAACCGTGTTTGTGATATCTCTGGTCAATCTGAATGTTTTAGCGTTTGTTTTCAGTCTGTTTAAATGCACACCTAACCTATAGCCTAGATACTGATGTAACCGCAAAGTAATTGAATGCGTGTAAACAACGTTATAGCATTAATCTGATCCTTAAAGGGACATGAAACCCAATGTTTTATCTTTCATGATTTAGAAGCATACATTTATAATCAACTTTCTAATGTACTTTTCTTATCTAATTAGCTTCATTCTCTGGATATTCTTTGCTGAAAAGCATATCTAAATATGCTTAGATGCTGATTGTTAGCTGAATATAGCTGCCTCCTGTGATTGGTTCACCGTGTGCATGGCTATTTCTTCATTAAAATATATCTCAAGAATGATTCAAATTAGGTAATATAAGTACATTTGAATGTTTTGTCAACTTGTATTCTCTACCTCAATCATGAAAGTAAAGGTTTGCGTATAGTGTCCTTTGAAATACATTCGTATGTGAATTTATTCTTCAATGAGCTTACCGTCAGATGAGAATGGCAGGTTCCCGGTATCAATTCCTCCGATACCGACTACATCCACCTCGGAGATGCTGGGCCGCAACATTTCCTCCCATCGGCAGTACTCGATTTCCAGGGCAGGGCCGCCACCGGTTCCTGCGGAATGTCGGGCCTCCAGGCTTAACTTTTTCTTGAGATCCATCTTACAGTCCCGGTAGCGATGTTTTATAGAGTCCATATCTCTGTTCCGGCCACCCACTGCATTGACTGCATTCCTTATCTCATTCCAGAGCCTCCTCTTCTCAGTTGGGGTAGTCTTCTGGTGCTGCAGCCTCCTATACCTGGCCATATAGGCCTCTACGAGGGCCTCCTTCTCCTCCATCGAAAACCTCGCCTCCCTAGTCGCCTTGGCCTTCCCCTGTGAAGATGCCCTCTGTTTCCCGGACTGTGAAGCCCTACTCTGTCCGCCACTGGGCCCAGCCACTTGTTCATCTTGAACCAAGTGGCTGGGTCCACCCACCGCTTCCACCCCCGCTTCCTGCCCCCCTTCCTGCCCCCCTTCCTGCCCTGTTCCTCTCCCCCTCCCTCTCCTCCCCCCTCTACCTCTCCCCTGCCTGCCCTCCATCTGTTCCCTAAACTAAACCCCAAATAATCAAACAAAAAGTGAGTGTGATGAAATGAAAGGGGGTCAAAATAAAGAACTAAAAAGACAAAAAAAGTGCTGAAAGTGTGAGAGGGATCTAAAAAAACAAAGAGGGTAAGGAGTATTTAAATAAACCAAAAGAAGAAGAAGACTAAAAGGAGGATATGTAAACTAAATGTAACTAGGGGATGGGTATGGGGTATGGGATAAGAGTAAATGGGATGAAAGGGAATGGGACTACAGGGAATGGGGTATGGAGTGTAGTATGAGGGGGTATGGGGTATGGAGTGTATGTAGTGTTATTGATAAGTGTATGTATGTATTGAATGTGTTTGCGTGTAAATGTGTTAAGTGTACAGAAAAATCACTCGCTCGCTAACTCACACTACTACTAATTCTCACTAACACACTACTACTAATTCTCACTAACAAACACTCCCACTAACTCTCACTAACTTCCACTACCACTAACTCACGCTCCCACTAACTGACTCACACTAGCACTAACTCTCACTAACAACTCTCACTAACAACTCCCACTACCACTAACTCACTCACGCTCCCACTAACTGACTCTCTCCCACTCCCACTAACTCCCACTCCCACTAACTCACTCACGATAACACTAACAACTGACTCTCTCACGCTAACACTAACTCACTCACAATAATGCACAAACTCTCTAATCTTAAACCTCCAATCTCCAAAGACCCACCAGCAACACAGTCAAAGAAGCCATGCTTGTGTGGTACTTATATACCCTGTGTAAATGTTTAATGATGTACCAATTTCCGTTGTAAATTGTGTTCAGGTGTGCTTTATTAGCAATTAATATTAGTGCAATGTGTATTAGTTGTGTGAATTTGCGCATGCTCATTTTGAGTTAGTATTTGTGGAATGTGTAGAATGCGATGATGTCATAGTGGTCGTTTTCTATAACATTGTCCAATAGTATTCTGTTTAAATGTGAATTTGCGATGGTGTGATATTAGTGAAGTGTTGTATATGTATGTTTGTCCTAATATATAGTGATATTGAATCCTATTATTTTTCTAGTGTATGTATATATTTTTTATTCCTTGTTATTTTGCGAATTTCCGCATCTTAAAGTATATGCGTATTCCCCGTATTAAATTTTATTTAAAATCCCCCCGCTTGTGAATGTGTAATGCTTGTGTGCTTTGTTGATTGATTGTTGTTGTGACATTTGTGGCGTGTTATTGTTGTGCATGATGTGGTATGCGTCATATGACCGAGCTGTGCGTATTTCTCGCGAGATCAAGTGTTAGGTGAAAAAAGCTATTTTTTTGCTTTTCCATTGATCTCTATGGGAGACTGTCTAACACGGGCAGGATTCCGCGTGTGACATACACGCGTTAGGAGCATCGTTAGATGGTCTTTTTTGAACTCTAAATACCGGAGTCAAACAATGCCGTGCGTTAGACATAAACCACGCGTAGCGTTAGCAGGCCATCTACCGCCAAACTCCAAATCTAGCCGTAAATTCCCTACCACATGAACTATTGAACTTCTGAATAGTATTTGTTAAATCGAATGTAACATTCAAAATTTTGAATGTGGACAGTCAATCTAATTATAAACATTTAAATTTGAAAACTGTAAATAGCATTCGATTATAGAATTGTTAAAAATATTTGTTCTTATCAACATTCGATTATGTAAATCAAATTTCGACAATACCATTCGTTCTATCATTCGAATTTGAAAATAAACACATTCTCCCATCCCTACTCCTAGTTAGAGCGTTGCTGCCCCTGAGCACATCTTGGTTTACTTTTCGACAAAGGACACTAAGAGAAAGCTAATATAACAATAGAAGAACAAAAGAAAGCTGTTTAAAATTGCATCCTTTATCTGAATTATGTAAATTTAATTTTGACTTTAAACAAACTTTATTTAAATAGTGCAAAGTTGGTTGTAAAAACCTATTCAAGTTTAGTATAACCATTGCCACCAGCAGTAAATGCATCCATTTTTAATGGACAAAATCTACATCAAATCAATATTTAGTGTGACCAATATGTCTTCAAAACAGCATCAATTCATTTAGGTAAACTTGCACAAAGTCAGGGATTGTGTAGGCATATATTCAGGTGCTTGATTAAACAATTATACCAAACAGGTGTTAATTATAATTAATTTAAATTTGTAGGTTGAAACATGAATATTAACTGAAACAGAAACAGCTGTGTAGGAGAAATAAAACTGGGCAAGGAACAGTCAACCTCTGCTAACAAAGTGAGGTTGCTTAAATTTAATGTCAAAAGTCATACACCATGGTAAGACTGAGCTCAGCATCAAGACACAACAAGATCTATCCCAGGCAGACATTTCAAAGCAGATTATTATCTATTATGCAATAACATCAGAAAGGCATTGGATAGTCCCAAAATGTATTCTGCAGCATAACAATGACCCCAAACACGTAATAGCCAAAGTTACTAAGAACAATTGTCACCATAAATAAGAACAAAGAGTACTGTAAGTGATGGTGTGGCCCCTACAGAACCCTGATCTTTACATCATTTAAGGGACATTATACACTCGATTTTTCTTTGCATAAATGTTTTGTAGATGATTCATTTATATAGCCCATACAGGTTGTTGTTGTTTTTTTTTTTTTAAAATGTATAGTTTTTCTTATTTTTAAATAACATTGCTCTGATTTTCAGACTCCTAACCAAGCCCCAAAGTTTTAAGAGAATACTGATGTATACCTACTCCAGCTTGCTCCTGTTTGTGTAAAGGGTCTTTTCATATGCAGAGGAAGGGGGAGGGGGTGTGTCTGTTTTTCCCTCTTGAAGTGGATGTTCTAGCTACCTTTTTAACAGAGCTAAATTGTGAGCTTCTAAGTAAGTTTTTAAATAGTTTTATACTGGATTTTTATATAAGTATCTGTGAATATTATTCTTTATATTAGTATCTATTACATGCAGTTATATAAAAATTGGTGTATACTGTCCCTTTAAGTCTTTCTGGGATTACATGAGACAGCAACTGAGGCTGCCTAAATCCACAGAAGAACTATGGTTAGATCTTCAAGATGTTTGACAAACTACCTGCCGAGTTCCTTAATAAACTGTGTGCAAGTGTACCTAGAAGAATTGATGATGTTTTAAAGGTAAAGGGTGGTCACACAAAATATTGATTTGATTTATATTTTTGTTAACTCATTAACTATCAACTATTTCTATTTTTTAAATAATCTTACTTAACAGAATTTATTACAGTATTACAATACAGTAATGTCCTGCCTAAAACTTTTGTACAGTAGTGTATCTATGTGTGTATATATATATATATATATATATATATATATATATATATATATATATATATATATATATATAAATAAAATTTTCTACTGAGTGACTAACCATGCGAATTCAAGTATTTCTTAATTCACCTTCGGCTTTAGCTTATTTGGCTTAGCGTACATTTGGGTTAACTCAAGAGCGAAAGCCAGAACAGGGTTTTGTAGGACACCCCTTTAGAAGTTTATGGGGAAAGGAATTTAGGGTGGTTGCGCTATCAGACTTCCAGTTGTTAGCACGTCTGAGGCTTGAGCATAAACATTTTATTATCAACCTAATATGACTACAAGAATAGAAATTTGTTACTAACAATTTTACATGTGAGCTTTGCTATAATAAAGCTTTGTAGGTCAGTAGGATCAGTGTATGTTATTTAACATGCCCTAACTTTAAAGTGGGTTGGATTTCACAAGTCTCTTACAAGTTGCTTTTTGTGGATAACAGATTTGCTTTACTTTTAATTGTTTAATGTTTAAAAATTGACTTTGGTTATTGAAGTTCATTGTAAACAGGGACTTTACAACCAGTTTCCTGCTTTACCTAAGTTTCCTTAACTTTTCATTGACGCATAAATTCACCACCTGTTGCCCACACCCTCATGCCATTCACCCCATGCATAGGTTTATATTGACTTTGCCATGGCCTTTGCCCTTAAATAAAACAGCTTGCAAGATTTGCCATCTATGTCGCAGCCACTACCTCCTCCTCAGCCGTATGTAGATGAAAGGGGTCCTCTTCCACAACATCCTCCATTGTCTTATAAAGATTCAAGAGATCAACTTCAACAATTATCTTTCCTTGTACTGTCACCTCATGTTATGCCTATAATATGCTGGCATTTAAAGCAGCTGCCAGACTATCCTTCTCTCTACCTTATATCTATGTCTCTGCAAACTGCCCCATTATTTCAGTTGTTTTGGCAGACTTGCATTTTAGCCAATCAGTGCTCACTCCAGGGTAACTTCACGTGCATGAGCTCAATGTTATCTATATGAAACACATGAACTAATGCCCTCTAGTGGTCAAAATGCATTCAGATTAGAGGCAGTCTTCAAGGTCTAAGAATTTAGCATATGAACCTCCTAGGTTTAACTTTCAACTAAGAATACCAAGAAAACAAAGCAAAATTGGTGATAAAAGTAAATTGGAAAGTTGTTTAAAATTACATGCCCTATTTGAATCATGAAAGTTTTTATGGGACTTGACTGTCCCTTTAAATCCTTCACCTCATGTTCATGCTGAAGTACAGAGACACCATTGGTTGTATTGTGGAAATATAAGACATATATGTGTAGAAATTGTACATGTAGCTCTAAGATTTAATTAGAGAAGGTAACAGACACCAACATCAGAAGGACATAATAGATAGTATTCTAAGGGAATTGGATTCCTTGAATTTTTGTTGCAGTAGCAAACAGCCCCTTCATCTTCAATGCAATATACCCCAACCCATCCTCTACAACATAGAACGGTTTATCTGCAGCAAGGCGATGCACCAGGATCCACAGAACCTTATAGTTATCTCCTCCTGAAGACACAAAAGCCATAACTATTTTTTTATTTTATATTCTTTATTTTTTGTATTATATTTTTTAATTTTACTAGAGAATATGGACAGCAATACCAATGAATTTGTTAAAAAATACATATGAAATGTGTCAATATATTTACTAACTCTTATATCATATATACCATTTAAATGCTTATGGTGTATACATTTTATGATTTCGAAAAACAAGACAATGTTAAATAGTTCAACAAGTTCAAAGTATTCCTTTCTCTCTAAGAAAGGCATAGTAATAGTTATCTAGCATGTGACAAGATTATTTGGGGGTTTAGTTTATTGGTTTAGAAAGAAAACAAAAACATCTTCCCCTTTCACCATCATGGACTGCTGCATGTATAATGTTTTGCTGTTGTTCCTCCTTGTCCACCTCCTCTATCTTCTCCACTTGCTCCTTAAAGGGACAGTCTACACCAGAATTGTTATTGTTTTAAAAGATAGATAATCCCTTTTTTACCCATTCCCCAGTTTTGCATAACCAACACATTTATATTTATATATTTTTTACCATTTTTTAAATATGGCTGCTGCAGGCAGGTAGCTTGCCAGACCTCCCCGATTGTGACAATGCCACAGGTTGTGGGACGGTTGGAGATATAAGTAATTGATATTATTTTGGTAAAAAAAGATAATTTTTGCAAAGTAGGCTAAGCCAGAAAAGACATTAAACAATTTCAATCCCGTTGATATTCTTGCAAGACTGTGCTAAAAATATGCTTTGTGATATATAAAATAATGATAATATATTATATATAATATAATAAAAAATAATTTATAATAGAGCAAACTAATTAAATAATTAAATAAATTTACAAAAAATCCAGTATGGCTTTTGGGAAAATATTTCAAAAATAGATATTGGGGTCAATTCCAATCTTTCTGATTTCACTGATTGACATCAGAAAACCGAGGTAATCCATTGTTAATTTTTACAAAAATGGGAACAAAATACCCAAGCTTTATAATATTTGATCTTTAATTCCCCACAAAGGCACCCTAAAATGAATGATAATGGCTGTCCATAAACAAATACTGTATTTAATAAAAAAAAAACACCCATATTCTGTATTATTTATTGCTTGGGTCAAATCTATAATCATCATAAAGGGCCATCCATGTTGCTGGCATGGGCAGCACCATCTTGCTTTCCTTGGCCGAGCATGTGAAGATGAATGCTTGGTCCATGTGTTCAGTTGGTCAATCCGTGGGTGTTGAGCATTTATTAAGTTCCCTTGGCTGTTAAACTCAAAGTGTCCATTTTGTTGACAATATTCAGTTGGTAACATGTGGTTGGATGGATTGTGGTGTATGCTGTCCATGCATCCTATGGCCTCTAGTTATCAAGCCATCAACTGCAAATACGCTGGAATTCCGCAGCGTATTTGGGGAGAGGCTGATTCGCCATAGTTATCAAGCCCTACTGCCCGGCAAAAGTAGAATATAGTGATGTAACCTACGATCCGCCGGACTCAGTCCGACACAGATCGATGGTTACGTCACTACAGATGTTCCGAACATAAGTCTGACCATAGCGAAACTTCATGTTTGCTGCTGCCCGATATCCCATTGATTCCTATGGGAGATGTCTGCACCTAACACCCTAACATGTACCCAGAGTCTAAACACCTCTAATCTGCCCCCCCTACACCGCCGCAACTAAATAAACGTATTAACCCCTAAACCACTGCTCCAAGACCCCGCCGCCACCGACATTATACATATTAACCCCTAATCTGCTGCCCCCTATACCGCCACCACCTACATAAACTTATTAACCCCTATCCTGCAGATTCCGGACCCCGCCGCAACTAAATAAATTGTTTAACCCCTAAACCGCCGCTCCCGGACCCCGCCGCCACCTATATTAAAGTTATTAACCCCTATCCTGCCCCCCCTATACCGCCGCCACCTATATTAAAATTATTAACCCCTAAACCTAAGTCTAACACTAACCCCCCCTAACAAATATTATTTAAATAAATCTAAATAATATTACTCGTATTAACTAAATTAATCCTATTTAAAACTAAATACTTACCTGTAAAATAAACCCTAAGCTAGCTACAATATAACTAATAATTATATTGTAGCTATTTTAGGATTTATTTTTATTTTACAGGCAAGTTTGTATTTATTTTAACTAGGTACAATAGCTATTAAATAGTTAATAACTATTTAATAGCTACCTAGTTAAAATAATTACAAATTTACCTGTAAAATAAACCCTAACCTAAGTTACAATTAAACCTAACACTACACTATCATTAAATAAATTAAATAAATTACCTACAATTACCTAAAATTAAATTAAATAAACTAAACTATAGTACAAAAAAACCCACTAAATTACAGAAAATAAAAAAGAATTACAAGAAGTTTAAACTAATTACACCTAATCTAAGCCCCCTAATAAGATAATAATGCCCCCCAAAATAAAAAAAATGCGCTACCCTAGTCTAAATTACAAAGTAACCAGCTCTTTTACCAGCCCTTAAAAGGGCTTTTTGCGGGGCATTGCCCCAAAGTAATCAGCTCTTTTACCTGTAAAAAAAAATACAACCCCCCCAACATTTAAACCCACCACCCACATACCCCTACTCTAACCCACCCAAACCCCCCTTAAATAAACCTAACACTAACCCCCTGAAGATCTCCCTACCTGGTGCCGTCTTCACCCAACCGGGCCGAAATCTTCATCCAAGTGCAAAAACTAACAGTTAATGACAATGGACGTACCTGGTATGTCAGTTGTCTAACAGAGTGCTGGAAGCGATCACAAATGCTTCCAGCAGCTCTGAGGGTATTGCAGTGATGCCTCGATATGGAGGCATCCTGCAATACCACTTTACAAGCCTCCGATGCAGAGAGAGCCACTCTGTGGCCCTCTCTGCACCGGTAGCGATGGTGCCAGTGTCCGGGTGTGAGGGTGCGCGTGCGCGCGTGCACGAGGGGTGAGTGTGCACGTGAACGTGCATGGGTGCGTGCACGGGGCGCGCGTGCGCGTGCACGTGCGCACATTAGCCACACTGACACCAATGAATGAGGGCAGAAAGGGAGAAAGAGGTAAAAACAATTTTTTAAAATATAAAAGGATCTGGGAGGGGGAGGGGGTGGGGGTATTGTGGGGGGGCTGCTACACTACAGAAATAATTTTTAAGTTAAAAATAAAATAAAAATACTTTTTGGGGTTTTTTTGGGGCCAAACTGGGTACTGGCAGACAGCTGCCAGTACCCAAGATGGCGGTAATTAGGTAGGGGAGAGGGTTAGAGAGCTGGAGGGGGGGGTCAGGGAGGTTGGGGCTAAGGCAGGGGTCCATCACAGCTAAAATATTTTATTATTTTTATTTAAAAAAAAAACTCTTTTATTTAGTACTGGCAGACTTTCTGCCAGTACTTAAGATGGCGGGAACAATTGTGGGGTGGGGGAGGGAAGAGAGCTGTTTGGGAGGGATCAGGGGGTGGGATGTGTCAGGTGGGAGGCTGATCTCTAAAATTAACCCTGCAAGCTCCCTACAAGCTACCTAATTTAACCCCTTCACTGCTGGGCATAATTAACGTGTGGTGTGCAGCAGCATTTAGCGGCCTTCTAATTACCAAAAAGCAACGCCAAAGCCATATAAGTCTGCTATTTCTGAACAAAGGGGATCCCAGAGAAGCTTTTACAACAATTTCTGCCATAATAGCACAAGCTATTCAGTGAGAAACCTAAAATTGTGAAAAATGTAAAGTTTTTTTTTATTTGCTCGCATTTGGCGGTGAAATGGTGGCATAAAATATACCAAAATGGGTCTAGATCAATACTTGGGGTTGTCTACTACACTACACTAAAGCTAAAATTAACCCTACAAACTCCCTACAAGCTCCCTAATTAACCCCGTCACTCCTGGGCATAACACGTGTGGTGCGCAGCGGCATTTAGCGGCCTTCTAATTACCAAAAAGCAACCCCAAAGCCATATAAGTCTGCTATTTCTGAAAAAAGGGGATCCCAGAGAAGCATTTACAACCATTTGTGCCATAATTGCAGAAGCTGTTTGTAAATAATTTCAGTGGGAAACCTAAAGTTTGTGACAAATTTTGTGAAAAAGTTAACTTTTTTTTTTTTTTATCGCATTTGGCGGTGAAACGGTGGCATGAAATATACCAAAATGGGCCTAGATCAATATTTTGGGTTGTCTTCTAAAAAAGAATATATACATGTCAAGGGATTTTTCAGGTATTCCTGACAGATATCAGGGTTCCAATGTAACTAGCGCTAATTTTGAAAAAAAGTGGTTTGGAAATAACGAAGTGCTACTTGTATTTATTGCCCCATAAATTGCAAAAAAAGCAAAGAACGTGTAAACATTGGGTATTTCTAAAATCAGGACAAAATTTAAAAACTATTTAGCATGGGTGTTTTTTGGTGTTTGTAGATGTGTAACATATTTTGGGGGTCAAAGTTAGAAAAAGTGTGTTTTTTTCAATTTTTTCCTCATATTTTATTATATTTTTTTTTAGTAAATTATAAGACATGATGAAAATAATGGTATCTTTAGAAAGTCCATTTAATGGCGAAAAAAACGGTATATAATATGTGTGGGTACAGTAAATGAGTAAGAGGAAAATTACAGCTAAACACAAACACTGCAGAAATGTAAAAAATTGCCATTGTCATTAAGGGTAAGAAAATTGAAAAATGGTCCGGTCATTAAGGGGTTAAGGGACGTCATCCAAGATGGCGTCCCTCGAATTCCGATTGGCTGATAGGATTCTATCAGCCAATCGGAATTAAGGTAGGAAAAATCTGATTGGCTGATTGAATCAGCCAATCAGATTGAAGTTCAATCCGATTGGCTGATTGGATCAGCCAATCGGATTAATATAGGTGGCGGCGGTGTAGTGGGGGGCAGGATAGGGGTTAATAGGTATAATGTAGGTGGCGGCGGGGTCCGGGTGCGGCGGTTTAGGGGTTAATACATTTATTATAGTTGCGGCGGGGTCCAGGAGCGCTGGTTTAGGGGGTAATAACTTTATTTAGTTGTGGGGGGCTCCGGGAGCGGAGTTTAGGGGGTAAAACAGTGTAGTTTAGTGTTGGTGCTTAGTAGTGACAGGCTATCAAAAAAGCTGCGAATAAGCCGATGAGCAGCGAGATCGATGACTGTCAGTTAACAACAGTCCGCTGCTCATCGCTCAGTACTTGGTGCGCGGCTTCTTGACAGATTTTTTGATAACTTTGGCAAACGTATTCAGGTCCGCGGGCGGCGATGGTAGGCGAGATTAGGCAAGCGTATTGGGCCGGCAAATGCAGGTAAGTAGACGGCTTCATAACTAGAGGCCTATGAGTGAATTTTCTGATATACGCTCAGATCTCATAAAAAAAAAAATCAAATACAAATATATAATTGGGGTTATCCCTCCGATGTTTAAATCAACATATCAAGAGTAATAAAACAGCCAATATACATAATTGGAAAGATTGTTATCAATCCCATTGTACTATACATTTTCTCCCCTTTAATGTGTTTCCAAATATCCATTTTACCTGCTTTGAAATAAGTACTTTTACCTGTTGAAACCACCATTTATATTAAAAATGTCAGTATTGCAGTATAGGCTAAAGATATATTATGCAAACAAGAGGTAGCAGCAGAAATCAATCTACCAGTCAGCTTGGGGAAAAGAGCCTAGCCAGTTGCTTGTCTGATCACATTGTCCCTTTAATATGAAAACTTGTAATTTTTATTTTTGTACAAATTCCAAAAATAAAATGAGTTTAACAGTAATACCTTGTTTTACACAGTATATCACTTTCCCCTAAAACATATTAAAATCAACAATCAACAAAGACTTCTGTGTTGAAAATTTGTTATACAAAATCACTGCACAAAGAAACACTAGAATATGAAAACGTGTTAATTTGCCGTCTAACATGACAGGAAAGTTAATTGCATTTCAACGTAAGGGAATCATAGATTTTGTATTAAAAATAAAACCTCAACTTCTGTCATCGTACAGACTATCGGCATAAGAACATAGTTTTTCTTTTCTAATTTGTATGTATATTGTGTTACTGAACAATCTTTATTAAATATAAAAATACAAATATGGTGAGATCCAAATATTTTCACCATGGGTTTGTGCGAACAGTATATACAGTAATTACACATTAAATCAACATTTTGTAATTATTTGCGCTAAAATGTGTAATACCAGTGCACAAGTTGTCAGCAATGCGAATGCAAGCTTGCATTCGCATTGCTGGGAAGCATTGAGATCATGAGGGCATGCGTCTATAGGCTCCAATGGGAGCCTCGTTCTGATGCAAATAAGAACTTAAAGGGACAGTACACTGTAAAATTGTTTTTCCATAAATGTATTTTAAATGACTTGTTATACCAACTGCAGAGTATAAAATATTTGAGAAATTGCATTTTCGGGTTTATTTGTGTATCTGAAGTAGCTGGTTTTGTGCTTTGAAACCACAGCCTATTACAATGGGTTGAGCTTCAGGTAATATCAGATCTCATTATGTTAAGTTTGTGTACACAGACTTGCTTCCTTATCTTATATTTGTCTGGAACACCAAAGCTCAATACATAGAGAGAACAATGGAAAATTATCATTTTATTACTTAACTATCATGCCCCCCACTGAGGGTGTAATCTCTTCTGCTGGCTGTGTTTACTTAGGCTTGTCAATAGCATATACGCAAGTATCAAAACTTTCAGTATAGGTTGGGAAACTACAAGCTAAATCAGCTATTTCAAATGCTGAAATATGAGTAAAGGAGCTACTTGCAACCAATTTAATACACTCTAGCAGGTAAAAAGGATCATTGGGAATAATTTAAAGGGGAGAAAGTTTTTGAGTGAACTGTCCCTTTAAGCGCAGTGAAGGGGGTAAGTAGCGCAGCGATGGCAGCAAATATTAATATATATGTGTGTATGATATACATATTTATATATGTGTTAATATCTGTATATACACATATTAACACATAAATATATATGTATAAAAGCATATGCATATATATTTACAGAGAACACACAGTTCCCATTGAGTGCAATGTAAAGGCACTTTTCAGTGCCATTTTTTTCTAACACCTCACTCCCGCCAACTTTACCCCCAAAATACTGCGTAGATGCTGCTATCTTTATTTTTAATAAAATACACTACACTGTATTTTCTTGGAATTTTGGGCACATCTCTAAAACTAACCAGAGATCTGATCTCTGGTAAATTTTATAAATGTTAATTGTTACTGCAAACTCATGGGGGCCGATTTATCATGCTCCGTATGTAACTTGATGCCCCAGTTTCTGCGCAAGCCTTCAGGCTCGCTGCAAATAGAAGTTATGAAGCAGCGGTCTAAAGACCGCTGCTCCATAACTTGTCCGCCTGCTCTGAGGCCGCGGACAGAAATCAACCCGATCGAATATGATTGGGTTGATTGACACCCCCTGCTATTGGCTGGTGCAATGATAAATGCCGACAGCGTATGCTGTCTGCATTTATCAATATGCAACAGACATGATACGCTACATCGTATCATGTCCGCTCGCACTATGATAAATCTACCCCATGGTATCAATAACCAGTCACTTGTAATGGCTGGTTAATTATTGTTGGCGGGCACGCTATAATTTAGCGCTCTGCTTGTAATCTAGCACTAAATTAATAGATAGATGCATCTGAAATGCATCTGAAATAAAACTAGTAAATTGTTTATATGGGTACATTAATGCCAATCAAAATATAAAAAAAATCATCAGTATTAAATGTAGTTAGAATTTTTAAACTGTCCAATCCTTCCATGGTATTACTAATGATTGATGTTAGGGACAGTCAGTTAGGCACTAATTACTAAATGTTGAATTTAGCCATACAGACTTGTCCACTCAAGCCTTAACCTAAAATAGGTAGGTGGGAGATCAGGCAAAGCTTAACCATTTTCAATCATATTGACTATAGTTTTTGGCACATGCAGTTGTGTGCCTCTTTGAGCTAGTCCTTTCAGACCGCTGCTCCATAACTTGTCCGCTGCCTCCTAGGCTGCAGTCTTCACTGCTTAAAAAAATTGAGGATAAGAATATTTAAAATACACACAAAATGTAAAATAGTAATTTTTATTATTATTCTTTTTTTATAATAGGAGTCATTTTAAGCCCATAATACATGACGTGATGTTTACACACAAATGTTTGTTCTCTCCAGTTTTAAAATAGTATAGGAGAGTAGGGAGTGTTACTAATGAGAATCAGAGGTGCCAGAAACTGAAAAAAGTGAGAATTACTAGAGATCCAAACCTTAAATGCGTAAATAGATTCCAGAAAATGAAAGTGCCTCTGTGTCACATATGTAAGTTAGATGCTGTTTAACTTTGCAAACTTGCAAATATCATTCACAACAAATGTATAAGGCAACTGAAAAAAATATCTATATATAGAGGGATTAATAAAATCCCAAATATTTTGTACTTTATAATTTATGAGTACCTACTATATATGCACTAATGTTACAAATATAACATGGTATACAGTAGATGTTGTTCCAGCCACCAATAGTTAAAAAACCTTTATTTCTTCATATGGGGTCTTTAGACAAACATACAACGTTTCAGACCTGCTATAGGTCCTTAGTCATGTATACTGAACATACACTGATTCAAATGAATCAGATGAATCAGTGTATGTTCAGTATACATGACTAAGGACCTATAGCAGGTCTGAAACGTTGTATGTTTGTCTAAAGACCCCATATGAAGAAATAAAGGTTTTTTAACTATTGGTGGCTGGAACAAATCTTTTTTGCTACTTGGAGTATTTGCAGGATAAGGCAGATCCTGGGTTCCGTGCCCCACAAGCCACATATCTGTTGGTGCTGTTTTCCACACTTTGCTATACAGTAGATGTTCACAGGGAAAAAAAATTGTGGTACCTAAAATTAGTTTACCAGGTACTTTTGTTTCAGACACATTTTGTTAATGGTATTCAGCTATTGACAAAATTTGTTCCATTTTATTTCCTTATGGAAATACAGAACAGCACAAATGGACAGATAGGCACCCAGAACAGTAGAGGACCAAACAGGAAATAAAGGGCAGAAGAAGATGCTGGAAAGTGCCAACAAATTCACAAATAGTGGGGTAGGCCTAATACTATGGACAGTGGACAGGAGGGTGCAGCATCAGATCTTATCTAAAAAGTAAAAAACTGCAGCAGCGGTACAAATAGGCAGGATTCCAGGACAGCACAAGAGCTGTCAGTAATGGTGGTAAAAAGTTGAAGCTGCAGCATAAGTGGACAAGAGGGCAGGCGGACAGTAGATGCACCAACTGCGTAGTGGAACAAGGTGGTATTATACAGGCGCTACCTGGGTGAATCTGCCATAACAGTTTTCTTATAAGGAACCACTTTTGGAAAACCCGAAGATGCCCCAGAGATTTATATATGAAGTTATGAACCAATGTTTGAATAGATGAAAATTCCCCAAAAATATAATGATGAACCACTATTGAAAGACTTAAAGATGATGCCAAAATATTATCACCAGGACTTTGAAGACATGAAGATGCCACAAAAGTATACTAAACCATATAGGAACAGCTGTTTAAAGACCTAAACACAATATCACTCTCCCTCTTTCTATGTCCTGAAAAGGGAAATAAACCACAGAGCTAAAGAAAGATGTCCCAAATAGGAACAGCTTTATGAAGACCTAAACACAATGTCCCTCCCCCTCTTTCTGGGCCCTGTAATGAAACATCAACCATGCAGCTAAAGAAAGGTGCCTGAAGATTGGAACAGTGGTTTAAAATCTAAACACCCGGCCCTTGTCTCTAGGCCCTGTAGCAGAACAGCCACCCCAAATCTCACCTCTGTACCATATGATCTCCTGATGTCTTCAGAAGTATGGCGGTAAGCTATGCTCATACGGCTAGATTTAGAGTTCTGCGGCCAAAGGGGTGCGTTAGCTACGCGTGCTTTTTTTCTCCTGCACCTTTTAAATACCTCTGGTATTTAGAGTTCACAGAAGGGCTGCGTTATGCTCCAAAAAAGGGAGCGTAGAGCATATTTACCGCCACTGCAACTCTAAATACCAGCGTTGCTTACGGACGCGGCCAGCTTCAAAAACGTGCTCGTGCACGATTCCCCCATAGAAAACAATGGGGCTGTTTGAGCTGATAAAAAACAGCGTTCAGCTCCTAACGCAGCCCCATTGTTTCCTATGCGGAAACACTTCCTAAGTCTGCACCTAACACCCTGACATGAACCCCGAGTCTAAACACCCCTAAGCTTACACTTATTAACCCCTAATCTGCCGCCCCCGCTATCGCTGACCCCTGCATATTATTATTAACCCCTAATCTGCCGCTCCGTACACCGCCGGCACCTACGTTATCCCTATGTACCCCTAATCTGCTGCCCCTAACACCGCCGACCCCTATGTTATATTTATTAACCCCTAAGATGCCGCCCCCAACGTCGCCGCTAACTACCTACACTTATTAACCCCTAATCTGCCGACCGGACCGCACCGCTACTATAATAAATGTATTAACCCCTAATCCACCTCACTCCCGCCTCAATAACCCTATAATAAATAGTATTAACCCCTAATCTGCTCTCCCTAACATCGCCGACACCTAACTTCAAGTATTAACCCCTAATCTGCCGACCGGAGCTCACCGCTACTCGATATATAATTATATTGTAGCTATTTTAGGATTAATATTTATTTTACAGGCAACTTTGTAATTATTGTAACCAGGTGCAATAGCTATTAAACAGTTAAGAACTATTTAATAGCTACCTAGTTAAAATAATTACAAAATTACCTGTAAAATAAATCCTAACCTAAGTTACAATTAAACCTAACACTACACTATCAATAAATTAATTAAATAAACTACCTACAATTATCTACAATTAAACCTAACACTACAATATCAATAAATTAATTAAATACAATACCTACAAATAAATACTATGAAATAAACTAACTAAAGTACAAAAAATAAAAAAGAACTAAGTTACAAAAAATAAAAAAATATTTACAAACATTAGAAAAATATTACAACAATTTTAAACTAATTACACCTACTCTAAGCCCCCAAATAAAATAACAAAGCCCCCAAAATAAAAAAATGCCCTACCCTATTCTAAAATTAAAATAGAAAAGCTCTTTTACCTTACCAGCCCTGAAAAGGGCCCTTTGCGGGGCATGCCCCAAAGAATTCAGCTCTTTTGCCTGTAAAAAAAAAAACATACAATACCCCCCCCCTCAACATTACAACCCACCACCCACATACCCCTAATCTAACCCAAACCCCCCTTAAATAAACCTAACACTAAGCCCCTGAAGATCTCCCTACCTTGTCTTCACCACACCGGGTCCCGATCTGTCCAGAAGAGCCACCAAAATCTTCATCCAAGCCCAAGCGGGGGCTGAGGAGTGACGTCCATCCTCCGGCTTAAGTCTGGATCCAAGCGGCGGCTGAAGAAATCCATCATCGGGCTGAAGTCTTGATCCAAGCGGGCGCTGAAGAAGTCCATCATCGGGATGAAGTCTTCTATGAAGCGGCATCTTCAATCTTCTTTCTTCTGGAGCCATCATCTTCCAGCTGACGCGGATCCATCCTCTTCTACCGACGCCTACTCACCGAATGAAGGTTCCTTTAAATGACGTCATCCAAGATGGCGTCCGTCGAATTCCGATTAGCTGATAGGATTCTATCAGCCAATCGGAATTAAGGTAGGAAAATTCTGATTGGCTGATGGAATCAGCCAATCAGATTCAAGTTCAATCCGATTGGCTGATCCGATCAGCCAATCAGATTGAGCTTGCATTCTATTGGCTGATCGGAAAAGCCAATAAAATGCGAGCTCAATCTGATTGGCTGATCCAATCAGCCAATCGGATTGAACTTGAATCTGATTGGCTGATTCCATCAGCCAATCAGAATTTTCCTACCTTAATTCCGATTGGCTAGTAGAATCCTATCAGCCAATCGGAATTCGAGGGATGCCATCTTGGATGACGTCCCTTAAAGGAACCTTCATTCTTCAGTTGGACGTCGGAAGAAGAGGATAGATCCGCGCTGGAGGTCTTCAAGATGGAGCCATTCGTCATCGGATGAAGATAGAAGATGCCGCTTGGATCAAGATGGTTGCCGGTCCGGATCTCCTCTTCTTCCCGGATAGGATGAAGACTTTGGAGCCTCTTCTGGACCTCTTCAGCCGACGCTTGATAGAAGACTTCAGCCGGATTATGGATCGCCAGCCCCTGCTTGGGCTTGGATGAAGACTTCGGAGGCTTGGATCAAGACTTCGGAGGACGGATCGGTGAACCTGGCATGGTGAAGATAAGGTAGGAAGATCTTCAGGGGCTTAGTGTTAGGTTTATTTAAGGGGGGTTTGGGTTAGATTAGGGGTATGTGGGTGGTGGGTTGTAATCTTGGGGGGGGTATTGTATGTTTTTTTTTACAGGCAAAAGAGCAGAATTATTTGGGGCATGCCCCGCAAATGGCCCTTTTCAGGGCTGGTAAGGTAAAAGAGCTTTGAACTTTTTTAATTTAGAATAGGGTAGGGCATTTTTTTTATTTTGGGGGTCTTTGTTATTTTATTAGGGGGCTTAGAGTAGGTGTAATTAGTTTAAAATTGTTGTAATATTTTTATTATGTTTGTAAATATTTTTTTATTTTTTGTAACTTAGTTCTTTTTTATTTTTTGTACTTTAGTTAGTTTATTTAATTGTAGTTATTTGTAGGTATTGTATTTAATTAATTTATTGATAGTGTAGTGTTAGGTTTAATTGTAACTTAGGTTAGGATTTATTTTACAGGTAATTTTGTAATTATTTTAACTATTTTAGCTATTAAATAGTTCTTAACTATTTAATAGCTATTGTACCTGGTTAAAATAAATACAAAGTTGCCTGTAAAATAAATATTAATCCTAAAATAGCTACAATATAATTATTAGTTATATTGTAGCTATATTAGGGTTTATTTTACAGGTAAGTATTTAGCTTTAAATAGGAATAATTTATTTAATAAGAGTTAATTTATTTCGTTAGATAAAAATTATATTTAATTTAGGGGGGTGTTAGGGTTAGGGTTAGAATTAGCTTTAGGGGTTAAAAAATTTATTAGAGTAGCGGTGAGCTCCGGTCGGCAGATTAGGGGTTAATGCTTGAAGTTAGGTGTCGGCGATGTTAGGGAGGGCAGATTAGGGGTTAATACTATTTATTATAGGGTTATTGAGGCGGGAGTGAGGCGGATTAGGGGTTAATACATTTATTATAGTAGCGGTGCGGTCCGGTCGGCAGATTAGGGGTTAATAAGTGTAGGTAGGTGACGGCGACGTTGGGGGCAGCAGATTAGGGGTTAATAAATATTATGTAGGTGTCGGCGGTATTAGGGGCAGCAGATTAGGGGTACATAGGGATAATGTAGGTGGCGGCGGTGTACGGAGCGGCAGATTAGGGGTTAAAAAATTTTAATAGAGTGGCGGCGATGTGGGGGGACCTCAGTTTAGGGGTACATAGGTAGTTTATGGGTGTTAGTGTACTTTAGAGCACAGTAGTTAAGAGCTCTATAAACCGGCGTTAGCCCAGAAAGCTCTTAACTACTGACTTTTTTCTGCGGCTGGAGTTTTGTCGTTAGATTTCTAACGCTCACTTCAGCCACGACTCTAAATACCGGCGTTAGAAAGATCCCATTGAAAAGATAGGATACGCAAATGGCGTAGGGGGATCTGCGGTATGGAAAAGTTGCGGCTGCAAAGTGAGCGTTAGACCCTTTCCTGACTGACTCCAAATACCAGAGGACGGTAAAAACCAGCGTTAGGAGCCTCTAACACTGGTTTTGACGGCTACCGCCCAACTCTAAATCTAGCCATTAATTTTTTAAGCCACCAGTTCTTGTCTGTGCAGACAGTTGTTGCCCTCATTAGACTAGCGCCCATGACAACTGTTTCCCTCTGCCGCCCTTTGCTAGATTCCTAGTAACTGGACATCAAATATGCAGCTAAAGATGCCCAACTCATTTGAACAGCAGTTTGAAGATCTTAAGATGCCCCAAAAATATTTTTGTTCTTTTGAAAACATGAACATTGAACACAATAGCCCCCACCCCTCCTTAGGCTCTGTAGTTGGACATCAAATATGCCACTAAAGATGCCCAAAAAATATGAAAGATTTTTTTAAGATGTGTTGATGCGTCAGAAATAGGAACTGATGTTTAAAGAACTGACAATGAAGGTGCTCCAAAAACATCTGACTCTTGTGATTGGCACCATTGAATAAGAGACACCTTGTGGTGCAGGATGGCACCTGGGGCAGGAGTGACACAGATGGTTCTGAATGCACTGGCAGTTGTGGTAAGAGTGGCACAGGTGGTGCTTGATTCACTAGAAGTTGGACAGGAGTGACAAAGGTGATGCATTGATACAATGGCAGTTGGGGCAGGAGTGTCAGTTGGAGGACTCATCACTGCTGCTTTTGCTTCTTTTAATTTTACGTGTGCATGTCACTGCAGACTGCATCCTGTCCTTTTCATGCTAAAGGTACTTAAGGGTCATTAAAAGTGCAAAAAGAAAATGCTCTAATATTCATTTTATTATCACACTATTGCTTGCATATAACTATAACACATAGGGGTAGATTTATTAATGGTCGAGAGGACATGCTTCGCTGTATGCTCAACCTCGCTAAATTTTTGACAGCATACGCTGTCTGCATTTATCATTGCACAAGCATTTCTAGTAAAATGCTTGTGCATTGCCGCCCTCTGCTCAACGGAGGCCAATCAGGGGTGTCAATTATCCCAATTGTATAGGATCAGGATGATTTCAGTCTGCCACCTAAAACGTGGCAGAGAAGTTAGGGAGCAGTGGTCTTACGACTGCTGCCTCTGAACTTCCATTTCAGGCAGACCTGAAACGATAGGCGGACCTGAAACGATAGGCGTAGATTCAGCATCCGCTGATTAATAAATCTACCCCATAATTTAAGTCAGCTCCAGAGAACCAATGCACTACTGAGAGCTAGCAGAGCACATCTGGTGAGCCAATGACAAGAGACAAGTGTAACATAGTAACATAGTAGATGAGGTTGAAAGAATACATAAGTCTATTGAGTTTCATTGAGTTCAACCTTTATGGATCCAATTTAATTTACAATAAAGAAGCTGACAATTGAACTTACTTAAACAATTAGAAAGCTGACCATTTAAACACAAGCAATCATATACCTGAATTCTGTTTTTAGCTAAAAATGTAACTAAGCCATTTTTAAATTGACCTAAGTCATTGGCAGTCACTACCTCCTTTTCTCTAGCCATCAAGCGTGACCAATTGTCACAAACAATTGCCTTAGAATAAACAGCGCTTCTGCCAACTCTGTATATGGGCCTTGAATATATTTATATAAAGTAATCATATTCCCCCTTTTACATTTACCAGTAATAAATTTCATTTGCCATTGACCAACCCATTCTTGCACTGATCTGCACTGACCTAATCACCTTACACAACTCATAACTCATTTCCTCCAAGTCATAATGTTATAAAAATATTAAAATGAACAGGGCATAGTACTGATCCTTGGGGGACCCCACTCATTACTTTGTTCTATCTGAGTATGATCCATTTACTACAACAGTTTGCTCCCTGTCTTTTATCCAGTTATTTATCCATGAGCTAACATTTTCAGCTATTCCAAATTCCTTAATATTGTACAGTAATCTCACATGTAGCACGGTATCAAAAGCCTTTGCAACATCCAAGTAAATCATATAATCTGATTCACCTTTATTTATATTCTTGCTTACCACCTCATAGAATCTAATTAGATTAATTTGAAATTATTTATTACTCATAAAACCATGCAGATTTGAACTCATAATCTTGTTTTCCAGAATATATTCTTGAATATAATCCCTTTCAGTATCTTCCCCACTACTGATGTCTGACTTACTGATTTATAACTTCCTGGATCAGCCCTGCCTTCCTTTTTAAAGAGTGGCACCAAATCAGCTTTACGCTAGTCCTGGAGTACTATGCCTTGATAGCAAAGTCTTGAAAGATTAAGAGAAGAGGTTTGGCTATGACAATGTTAAGTTCCCTTAGAACCCTTGGCGTATTCCATCTGGACCTGGAGTTTTTTTTACCTTGATATTATCCATTTTTTATATATCATCTAGAGATAACCTACTTATTGGTATGGACTTGTATGTTCTAGTTTACTTCAATGGCTCTCATTTTGGCTCTTTTCTTGTGTATACTGAAGAAAATAAATGGTCTACAACCTCAGTCTTCACCCAGCCACTGTTAGTCATACTACCCACCTCACATTTTCATCTACCTATACTTTGCTTTTTTTTCCATTTATGTACTTAAAAAAAACTTTTATTGATTTACTGAGAATCCTTTGCAATTAATCCTTCATTTTCAATTTTGGCTAATTGGATTTCTCCTTTGCATGCTTTGTTACATTTCTTAAATATTTGTAATGATTAGTACGTACTGTTTTCTTTGAATAATTTAAATGCCCAATGTTTTTTCCTAATGTCTCTTAACACATATGTATTGAACCACAATGGCTTGGATTCATTTATTCTACATATATAAACTTGTAATATATGTTCATATGTATATTTATTTAACAAAGTTTTAAATGTTCTCAATATATCCTCTGTGTTTTTATTTAAGAATATTTTTTCAGAATTTATGCTTTTTAAGAATTTTCTTAAGTCATTGAAATTTGTTATTTTAAAATAATTAAAAGTCTTGGTTGAACCCTTGTTACTGATTGTGGTAAGGTATTTCAAATGTGACTGTTACCCAAATGTTCTTTCACTTCAATGTTTAATAGTATTACTGTATTCATAGCACCAAATCCAATTTAACTGTATTTCTAGTTGGCTCCCCGATTAATTGTGATGTGTGTGTAGCCACCAATCACTAGCTAGCTGCATTGCTGCTGCTGAGGATATGTACATATTCTCTTTGACAAAGGATATCAAGAGAACAAAGTAAATTTGATAATAGAAGTGAATTTAAAAATGTCTAAAATTACATATTTCATCTAAATCATGCAAATATAATTTAGACTTTCCTATGCCTTTATTAGATGTGTACAATGTTGAGTATACTGTATATTATGTACTAGTCATGCATTTGTTGACTTGAATCATTCCACATAACACCAAAAAGTGTTGATCATGAATACTCAATTAATTTTCAACATTCTGTTGAGTCTATACAGTTTATGAATAATCTAAATTAGGGAGTGTCCTATGGGTCACATTCATCTATCTGCAATAATTTGTTTCTGGCCAACAGGAAAAAGCAAAACTAAGAATCTCTGCCATAGTTTTTGTGGTCCCAAGAAAATAAAGAACCATAAATGTGAGCTCTGGCATGTGGACAAAAAAGGTGGCCACATCTCAATGAACTAGCTAGAGGGTAGAACAACTGATTGAAGGTATCTTTCAATTGTACCTTATCCTAGCCCTATGCCACTGGACATTTTTAGGAAATATATTATTTTTAATGAATGCCTCTGCCTGTCTCATCTTCCTTACACGTCGCTCTTCATCTGCTGCATCTCTCTGCCAATCCCTTCACTGTCTTCCTCTTGCTTCCAGGATTAAATATAAAACTCTGACTCTGACATACAAGGCCCTCCACTGCACTGCTCCCCTCTATATCTCAGACCTTGTCTCCAGATACTCTCCCTCCCATCCCCTTCACTCTGATCATGACCTCCTACTCTCCTCCTCTCTTGTTACCGCCTCACATTCCTGTTTACAGGACTTCTCCAGACTGGCTCTCATCTTGTGGAACTCTCTGCCTCTCTCTACAAGACTCTCCCCTAGTTTTGAAAGCTTCAAGCGCTCGCTAAAGACTCTACTGTTCAGGGATGCATACAACCTACACTAATCTTTCTTTATACCAGTTCCTCTCCTCCATTGCTATCTCCTTGAACTCCCTTAGCATGTAATCCTAAGAGCCCAGCTGTTTGTAGATAACCTTCTTAAGAGCTGACTACAACAGTGGGACTCTTGGCAGAGCCCTCTACCCATTTGATCCCTATAAATGTTTCCTTGTATACCACCTATTTTATATTGCTGGGGAATCTGTTGGAGCTTTACAAATAATTGATAATAATAATAATAATAATAATTATTATTATTATTTGTGTTAAATACCCCTCAATTTTATATGCAGCCATTAAGGATTCTAAAATATTGATCTGTATTAGGTAGTTATCTATCACTGATCTAAATTGTGATTAAGAATATACTAGTACATTCTATGATTATATACAATGGGACATTTTTACATACCTTTCTCCATATAGAAGAGACTTCAATGATAGGTTAAAGTGAAGGTAAAGTTTTCCTGTTTTTTAAGCTTTATCTTATTACGCATATGCTATATAGTATGATCGCTATTTTTTTTTAAGTATTTCAATATATATGATTGTATTATAAAGTATTCTTTTTTACTTACGCTTCCATTCTTAGCTCCTCCCTCCATGAATTTCCTGGTTTTTCACTCTATTACATACAGAGCGGTCTCACCCGCTCTATACGTACTTCAAAAGCACGTTCTCGCTTGCCGGACCATTTGCGCATGCGCACACTTCGAACTATATTCTATTTGCGCCTGCGTGACTGAAATCCTTTGCGACCTAAAGCGCAGGCGTCAATCCCCGTTGCGTTGTCAGCGCTTGCTTTTATCTGCGCAGGCGCAAAACTGGAGTGAGCCC
Organism: Bombina bombina; assembly: GCF_027579735.1. Lineage (NCBI taxonomy): Eukaryota > Metazoa > Chordata > Amphibia > Anura > Bombinatoridae > Bombina > Bombina bombina. The sequence continues at coordinate 332,924,701 of NC_069505.1, forward strand.
GGCTAAAAATGGAGAGAAAGTAATCCAAACGCATGCGCAGAAGGACACGGACTGTTGTGACGTCAATTGACGGCCGCCTAATGGCCAGACTTACTATTGGATGATGCCCAAACGTGACCGGACAGATAAAAAAAAAAAAAAACGGGTTGTTTGGGAAAGGAAAACGAAATAGAAACAAATAAGGTGATAACTCTGTAAATATATGAAATTAAACAAAATCATGAATTAAAGTACCATTAATTTTATAAGTAGTAACATTGACTATAATCGAATCCTGCTAATTGTACCTTCACTTTAAGCAATAAACAACCTACACCATCACACACCTCATTTACTACCTGTTCCTCAGAATCCCTGTGCACAGTCAATGTTGATTTTATGGGGCCAATTTAACATTGTGTGGGTGTACATGATCCGCTGTAGCTTGAAATGCTTGTGCAATTCCGCCACCTTGCACATGTTATAATGTTTCTATTTTTTTTCTTTCCAATCCTTGGCTTAAAGGGAAAGTCCAGTCTAAATTAAACTTTCATGATTCCAATAGGGCATGCAATTTTAAACAACTTTCAAATTTACTTTTATCATCAAACATGCAAGTCTGTCAAAAGAACTGAGATAAGGGGCAGTCTGCAGAGGCTTGAATACAAGGTAATCACAGGGGTAAAAGGTATATTAATATAACTGTGAATAACAGAGGTAAAAAGTATATTGATATGAGTGTTGGTTATGCAAATCCACCCTGTAATATTCCCATTCTCTTATTTTACTCATCTTCAATTATATTTTTATTTTGGAAAGGTTCACCAGGGCTGTGTGCATGCACCATGATATTTCAAACTGTGGCAGTTTTTTTAAAAGGACATTACAACAACCCTCGCTTTTGTAAGAAAGGCCAAAAATGCTAATTCTGTAACTTGCAAATGTTGTTAATCAAAGAGCTGGTTTAGGTAATTTGCACAAGGCACAGAATAATTTTTACACAAAAACAAAAAGGTGTTTAAAGGGACACTCAAGTCAAAATTAAACTTTCATGATTCAGACAGAGGATGTAATTTTAAACAACTTTCCGATTTACTTCCATTAACAAAATGTGCACAGTCTTTTTATATTTACACTTTTGGAGTCACCAGCTCCTACTGAGCATGAGCAAGAATTCACAGAATATACTTATATGCATTTGTGATTGGCTGATGACTGTCACATGATACAGGAGGAGTGGAAATAGACATAACTTTGAAATTTGCCAGAAAAAAAATCTACTACTCATTTGCAGTTCAGAAAAAGTGCAATGGCATTGTCTTTTTTATCATGCATTTGTTGATTATGCAAATCTACTATTTAATACCGCACATTGGGGCCCAAAAGTGAACCCTTATGACCCTACTGCCTTCTTCAGGCTAAGGGGTAGATTTATCAAGCAGTGGATGCTGCAATCTACACTCGTAGTTTCCGGTTCCCCTGAAACGGAAGTTAAGAAGCAGCGGTCTTAAGACCGCTGCTCCTTAACTCGTGCTCTGAGGCGGCGGACAGCAATCATCCTGATCCAATCGGGATGATTGACATCCCCTGCTAGCGGCCGATTAGCCGCGAATGTGCAAGGGGCGGCATTGCACAAGCATTTCATGAAAAATGCTTGTGCAATGATAAATCCCAACAGCATATGCTGTTGGCATTTATCGATTTGCGGCGGACATGATCGGCTACAGCGGATCATGTCTGCCCACAAAATGATAAATTGGCCCCTAAGCCTTTTAAAGGTTTATAGAGTCCAGGAGTATCCCCTCCTATCAGCTAGAAGGCTTTTGAATAATATGCTATGGAATCTGACAGTGGATAATTAACATGCTTTCTCATTGTCTTTTGATAAGATGTTATAAATACTTTTTGTAAGTGTATTCAAGAATTCCTTTTTATGTATTGTAATTTGCCTGCTATGCACCATCTGGTAAACCTCAATAAAAAGATTAAATGTAAATAAAAATAAAAAATAGCAAGTGATAGTCTATATAATAAAGGGACAGTCAAATCAAGATGAAACTTTTATGATTTAGATAAAGCGTGCAATTGTAAACAACTTTCTAACTTACATATACACATATACAAAAAGAGAGAAGCACTCAATCTGAAAGTGAACAATTGCACAGTAGCTTGTTCTATGGCTAGTTACCACCCTAGCAGCCTCTTATTGAGAAGAACTTCCCTGTAGTATATCAGTCTGATCCTGACTTAACAGTGCAGTCCAGTCCCGAAATACCAGGCAATCCCTCTCTGAATGAGAGAAAGACCAAAACCCCAGATGAACGTTTCGGCCTATTGCGAGCCTCGTCAGTGAGGTGCAGCCACATTCCTCTAGGCACACTGAGCAACGTATCCATGGGTTTACATTTATCATCGAATTTACTGTGTTCTCTTGGTATTCTCAGTTGAAAGCTAAACCTAGGTAGGCTCAAAATGATTTTTAAGCCGTTGAAGGCTGCCTCTTATTTCAGTGCATTTTGACAGTTTTTCACAGCTAGACAGTGTTAGTTCATGTGTGCCATAAAATAACATTGTCCTCACTCCCGTGGAGTCATTAAGAGGCAGCACTGATAAGCTAAACTGCAAGACTGTCAAAATAACTGAGATAAGGGGGCAGTCTGCAGAGGATTAGATACAAGGTAATCACAGAGGTAAAAAGTGTATTAATATAACAGTGTTGGTTGTACAAAACTGGTGTATGAGTAATAAAGAGATTGTCTATCTTTTTAAACAATATTTAATTTCAAGTAGACTTACCCTTTAAAGGGACACTCAAGTCAAAATAAACTTTTATGATTCAGAAAGAGAAGCAGTTTTAAGACACTTTCCAAATGACTTCTATTATTACATTTTGCTTATATTACTTTTTATATACACACTGGGAAAGAAGCTTCTACTGAGCATGTGCACAAGCTCACATGGTATACATATACTAGTCTATGATTGATTGATGGCTGTCACATGATACAGGGGGCCGGAAAACTGTCTTTTTTTTTATTTGCACATGTTGATTATGCAATTCTACTGCATTAAGTGGTCCAGTATAACTTAGACTGATTCCAGTTATGATTAGAATTGCAACACAGTTGTCAATAATTGTATTAATGAATTAAATGATAATTGATACATTTCCTCGTTCAAAATGTCTTTAAGAATGAAATGGAATGACCTTTCAGCTTGAAAATCATGGGTTCACTGATGTGTAGAATAACATGTCAATCACTTTTCAGCTTCTCCAGCAATTCTTTGCAAGCTTTTCTCAAACCACTCAAAAAAAAAAAAAAACATATTCATATGAAAATATAGATGATTGTAAGATGTTATACGTAGACAGCCGCGTAATCTGATTTATATTGGCTACAGGATTTACTTTTTAAATCTCCCTTCAAGAGAGCTCCATTACTTTAAATAGAAGACATCTCGGCACTTGCAAGGAATGCCCCTTTTTTATTATAATTTCACCACATCTGATCTGGAGAAGTTAAAATCATTGGGCCCTTGGTGAGATACACAGCTAGCAAGGTAAAATGTCTTTAGAGAATCCAGTGAATGATCTTTAACACAGACGGATCTTTTTTTATGATCTCAGCTGAGAGTCAAGCTCCGAGTGTGCCATCAAGCAGGAATTAATCTTCTCTGATAATGTCACCCTGGTCGCGCCGCAACTCCCTACAGTTCCTGGCTGGATATCAGTGAAAACCGATGGAGGAGGAGTTCAATTGCAATCTTCTCACGCACATTGCGTAGTACTGTGCAACTTGCGTAGCTAGATTGTATTTTTAACTCCTCCCACCGGGCGCACTGCTCAGAGGCAGATGTTTCCATTCTAAAGCCAGCAGAGATTGGTATAGTCTTGGCTTAAAATAGTGGAATTAAAGAATATAGAAAATCTTTAAAAAAAATAATCTCTCTTTTATTTATTTTCTTCCCTTTACCTGTCTCTTTGTAGTAGTTTTCCTAATTCCTTCCGATGGACTTACATCACTGTTTGTCTTCCTCCACACCATCTTCTTTTTTTTATTTATTTTTTTATTAGATATTACATATTTTTCATTCTAATAATTTTCCTACACACAAAGCCACCTGAATTCCAGTAATTGCCATCCAGCAGATCAGCCATATCCCACCAGTATTATAGTAATTGCCAGTAACATCAGTCGTGGTTAGCTCACATCCATATTGAGAGCCTTCTGATATAAACTTACTTTATGACTCCAATCTCTGTCCATGATCATAAGTAGTTTTGAATAATTCCTAACTGGGGAGGTAACTTGGAAGTCTTATGGTCCTTTTAAACATAATTCTTTTTTTCTCACTTTCTGTCTCTCTGTTTCCAGCTCAAAAGTTGGCACTCACCCTTCATCTGTCAATTGGAAGTATTCTCTCAATTCTGTCATTCAGCTAGTTAATTTGAAAAAATAATTCTTAAAAATGTGTAAATATTTACATAATGTAAACTTAGCTATGGTTGTACTAGTTATGTGAGTTTTTATAGAAAGAGAGTAATTGGGAGCCAATATCTGAAAGACTGTGATTGATCCATATGTTTCTTTATTTCATTTCCGTAAATATCTATCCTTGAAATTGTGAAATCAGGGTTTTGTGGCCATTTGTGCACAAGTTAAAATCCGCCCGTATTACAAAAATTTGTTTCGGACCAATTCTGATATTTTCGAATTTCGTTTCAGATCGATTTGAATTAAGATACATTCGAATGTATTCATTCGGATTCAAATAAATTCTGATGTATTAGTTTCGGATTCTATTCGTAAATTCTGAAGTTCGGTATGTGTTATGTTGCTTCAGATGGTTTCCAAGTTACACAAACGGAATTATTTAACTGTTCTACCTCACTAAATCTCACTAAATTTAATTTTTATACTGAATTGTGATTATAAATTAAATTTTGATACTGAATTGTGTGATTAGTAAATAATTCGGAAATTCAAATTGATTTGAATCTCCGAATTTCGATTCGAAACAAAACAAAACGCACATGTCTAGTTTAAAGGAAATGTGAATGCATGAGTGTAATAACGATTGGAGCTATAATGATTACCGCGACTTCAGAGCTCTGGTTAACTGTTACATGAGACAAAAAAGTGTTACAAAAAACATCAAAAATACATTTAAAAGTACAGTTATGCACATAATAACACTATCTAATAATAATAAAAAAAAAATTGCAATAGAAAGTTAAAAATGCTCAAAGACATGAGGTGTCAGGTGTTAGAAAAAATAGGACTAAAAGTGATTTTACAAAGGGATTAAATAGAAACACATGTATAAATATATATATATATATATATATATATATATATACACATGTATTTCTATACATGTGTATATATGTATTTAAACGTGTATATACTGTATGTATTTTCAAACATTTATACACATATTAATACAGATATACATATGTATAGAAATACATACCTATATCTTATTGCAATCCTGCATTCATGTTAGCATTAGCTGGCAGCTATTTTTTTGTTCAAAACGAGGGACTTACGATCCTGCGGTCGCAATTTAGAGAAGTCTTATTTTCTGTTCAAGGATGTGACTGTTGCAGGCCCATTTATCAAGCTCCGTACGGAGCTTGAAGGGTCATGTTTCTGGCGAGTCTTCAGACTCGCCAGAAACACAACTTATGAAGCAGAGGTCTAAAGACCGCTGCTCCATAACCCTGTCCGCCTGCTCAGAGCAGGCGGACAGGAATCTCCAGAAATCAACCCGATCGAATACGATCGGGTTGATTGACACACCCCTGCTGGCGGCCGATTGGCCGCGAGTTAGCAGGGGGCGGCGTTGCACCAGCAGCTCTTGTGAGCTGCTGGTGCAATGTTAAATGCGGAGAGCGTATTGCTCTCCGCATTTAGCGAGGTCTTGCGGACCTGATCAATGGGCCTGCTAGAGTGCAAAAGTTTTACTTGCAACCTGTAATACAAGCGCAATTGGGCGTGCTATGGTAAAAATAGGAAAAAACTAGGAAAATTTGTGCTCCACTTGTAATCTAGCCCTTAAAGTGCCATAAAACAGGTTGAGATCTGTGCATATCCTTTAAAGGGCTCATTAATAAAAAAAAATAGTTTGCATAAAAAAATTGTTTCAAAATTGCTACTAAGTATTTTAAAATCATTTTCGAAAGTAAGCAAAATGAATTACATAGCTAAGCTGTCTGGAGCACTGTGCTACACCCCCCTTATCAGTGTTTAGACACAGGCAATGTATTTCAATTCAGTTCACAGCTTCTAGGCCTGCTCCAGCAGATAATCCCTATTCACTTCTGCCTTCTACCAAGATATAGATACAGCCATAGGAGGAAATGTGTGGGGGAGTTAGAGCTTTAAAATTCGGAAACTTAAATTAAAAGGTTAATGGCAAGGCACTGCAGTATAAATTTGCAGGTAAAGTAATTAAAGTACATATTATTATATTTTGCCTCTATCCCAACTTGTTTTATGTCCCAACTTTTTTTATGTTATGTGGTTAAGCAGAAGTCATAGAAATTTTGCAAGTCATGTCTTTAGTCAGTAATGGGTAAAAATTAATATCTATTCAGGCAAAACACAATCGATAAAGGGTCAGTAAACACTTTAAAGATGTAATATAAACAAAAAAATATTTGCAATATTAGCAATACAGTTTTATTATGTATTTGCCCCATTTCCTGTAAAATAACTCTGATTTTTTTGTCCAGTTCTTAGGATTGGAAGCAAGGCTGGATTTGCCTGCCAGAGCACTGGGAAATTTCCCTGTGGGCTTCAGCAGCTGGGGCTGGCCAGCTATAATTTGGGGGGGGGGGGGTGATGCGCTGGTGAGGTGATTCAGCTGTATTTTTCCCTTGAGCTATGCATATTAAGGTCACAAAGTATTTCCTTTTACGTTTTATTTCCTATACTATATACTATTAAGTTACCCTCCTTTGAACAATTTTGTGTCTAGTCAAGTCATACTGTGAGAGAGAGTTACACACTGTTTTACGTGTCTTCTTCAGATCACAGTATGGATAATTATTGCATGAAATTGGGTTGTAGCGGGTCTATTTAACATAGATCTGGCATATTTTTTATTAATTCAAATACAAAAAAGAAAGAAAGAAAGAAATATAATCCTCTGGCACACACTTTTGCTAGGTAGAGTGGTGAAGCCTAAAAATAAAACATAACTTTTATTAAATAAACTTTAACAATCAATGCTAATAATCAATCAATGCTAATGGTGATCACAGAATAATATAAAAGTGGAGGAATTGTTGGAGGCAGGGACGAAACTACAGGGGGTGCAGAGGTCACAATTGTGACTGGGCCCTCCAAGGGTGGGGGCCCAGCTTAAAAAAAATATATATATTTTTTTTATATATATATATAAAAAATGTTGACCTCCCACTGCCTGCACTGATATCATGTGAGTGTGACATGATGCTTTACTAGTGTCTCTGACTACAGGGGTTAGTCTTTCTGTTTTACCCATTGGTGTTTATGTGTGTGTGTGTGTATATGTGTATGTGACTGTGTGTGAATTTATGCATGTATGTGTGTGTGTATATTTGTGGTACCCCAGCAAATTACAGACATTGTTACTACAGCATGGGGGGAGGGGTAAACAGTGTCACTATACAGTACCACTATATACAGTACGGGGGGCTAGACTATGTCACAGACTACTGTGGTAACTTTATAAAGTACTGGGACAGGTAAGGTCAGGCCAGACATCTCACCGGCAGATTACAGACTTTCACTGACTCACTATATACAGTACTGGTGGGTTAAACAGTGTCACTATATACAATAATAGGGGGTCAGATCATCTCACAGACTGTGGGCACAGGGTACCTCCTTTTGCAGACATGTAATCTGATTCACATTTTTTTTCTGTGTTAAATGTAAAAAAAAAAAAGGTATGTATCAAATTCATTTTTTTTTTTGGGGGGGGGGCCCTTCTTAGATTCTTGCACCTGGGCCCTGTGGTTTCTAGTTACGCCTCTGGTTGGAGGACAGAGAGAACCATTGTGTAGCACTCAGCGACTATTTCAAGAAGTTCACTATCATAAGTAAAGCTATGATTTTGTGAAACCCACAAGCAGTGGTGAACGCCTGTCTGAGCAACTGTTTGGGATATAATTTTGGTTTATTGTAGATAAACCAGCATAATGAGGTAGCTTTTTTGGATAAACACAGTTTGACTGATAGAGTGCAAAAGTTTTACTTGCGACCTGTAATACATGCGCAATTGGGCGTGCTATGGTAAAAATAGGAAAAAAATAGGAAAATATCCGCTCCACTTGTAATCTAGCCGTTAAAGTGCTATAAAACAGGTTGAGATCTGTGCATATCCTTTAAAGGGCTCATTAATAAAAAATAGTTTGCATAAAAAAATTGTTTCAAAATTGCTGCCAAGTATTTTAAAATCATTTTCGAAAGTAAGCAGAATGAATTACATAGCTAAGCTGTCTGGAGCACTGTGCTCCACCCCCCTTATCGGTGTTTAGACACAGGCATTGTATTTCAATTCAGTTCACAGCTTCTAGGCCTGCTCCAGCAGATAATCCCTATTCACTTTTGCCTTCTACCAAAGCAACAATAGATATAGATACAGCCATAGAAGGAAATGTGTGGGAGAGTTAGAGCTTTACAATTCGGAAACTTAAATTAAAGGGTTAATGGCAAGGCACTGCAGTATAAATTTGCAGGTAAAGTAGTTAAAGTACATATTATATTTTGTCTCTATCCCAACTTGTTTTATGTCCCAACTTGTTTTATGTTATGTGGTTAAGCAGAAGTCATAGAAATTTTGCAAGTCATGTCTTTAGTCAGTAATGGGTAAAAATGAATATCTATTCAGGCAAAACACAACCGATAAAGGGTCAGTAAACACTTTAAAGATGTAATATAAACAAAAAAATATTTGCAATATTAGCAATACAGTTTTATTATGTATTTGCCCCATTTCCTGTAAAATAACTCTGAATTTTTTTTGTCCAGTTCTTAGGATTGGAAGCAAGGCTGGATTTACCTGCCAGAGCACTGGGAAATTTCCCGGTGGGCTGCAGCAGCTGGGGCTGGCCAGCTACAATTTGGGGGGGGGGGGTGATGCGCTGGTGAGGTGATTCAGCTGTATTACCTCCTTTTAGCTATGCATATTAAGGTCACAAAGTATTTCCTTGTACGTTTTATTTAATAGACTATGTACTATTAAGTTACCCTCCTTTGAACAATTTTGTGTCTAGTCCAGTCATAATGTGAGAGAGAGTTACACACTGTTTTATGTGTCTTCTTCAGATCACAGTATGGATAATTATTGCATGGAATTGGGTTGTAGCGGGTCTATTTAACATAGATCTGGCATATTTTTTATTAATTCAAATAAAAAAAAGAAAGAAAGAAAGAAAGAAAGAAAGAAAGAAATATAATCCTCTGGCACACACTTTTGCTAGGTAGAGTGGTGAAGCCTAAAAATAAAACATAACTTTTATTAAATAAACTTTAACACTTAATTAGAATCAATTAAAAATTATCCAAAAGTGGACACTGAGTGTTATGGAAAATATAGTATAAATAATCATCAATGCTAATGTTGATCATAGAATAATATCAAAGTGGAGGAATTGTTGGATGCAGGGGTGAAACTACAGGGGGTGCAATGGTAATAATAATATTTATTTATTTTTATAAAAAATGTTGCCCTCCCACTGCCTGTACTGATATCATGTGAGTGTGACATGATGCTTCACTAGTGTCTCTGACTACAGGGGTTAGTCTTTCTGTTTTACCCATTGGTGTTTATGTGTGTGTGTGTGTGTATGTATGTGACTGTGTGTGAATTTATGCATGTTTGTGTGGTTGTATGTTTGTGGTACCCCAGCAAATTACAGACATTGTTACTACAGCATGGGGGGAGGGGTAAACAGTGTCACTATACAGTACCACTATATAAAGTATGGGGTGGCTGGACTATGTCACAGACTACTGTGGTAACTTTATAAAGTACTGGGACGGGTAGGGTCAGGCCAGACATCTCACCGGCAGATTACAGACTTTCACTGACTCCCTATATACAGTACTGGTGGGTTAAACAGTGTCACTATATACAATAATAGGGGGTCAGACCATCTCACAGACTGTGGGCACAGGGTACCTCTTTTTGCAGACATGTAATCTGATTCACATATTTTTTCTGTGTTAAATGTAAAACAAAAAAAAACAAAAAAAAAGGTATGTATCAAATTCACTTTTTTTGGGGGGGGGGGGGCCCTTCTTAGATTCTTGCACCTGGGCCCTGTTGTTTCTAGTTACGCCTCTGGTTGGAGGACAGAGAGGCCCATTGTGTAGCACTCAGCGACTATTTCAAGAAGTTCACTATCATAAGTAAAGCTATGATTTTGTGAAACCCACAAGCAGTGGCGAACGCCTGTCTGAGCAACTGTTTGGGATATAATTTTGGTTTATGGTAGTTATTTGTATTAGGAGCATAATGAGGTAGCTTTTTTGGATAAACACAGTTTGACTGATAGAGTGCAAAAGTTTTACTTGCGACCTGTAATACAAGAGAAATTGGGCGTGCTATGGTAAAAATAGGAAAAAAATAGGAAAATATGCGCTCCACTTGTAATCTAGCCCTTAAAGAGCCATAAAACAGGTTGAGATCTGTGCATATCCTTTAAAGGGCTCATTAATAAAAAATAGTTTGCATAAAAAAATTGTTTCAAAATTGCTGCCAAGTATTTTAAAATCATTTTCGAAAGTAAGCAAAATGAATTACATAGCTAAGCTGTCTGGAGCACTGTGCTCCACCCCCCTTATCGGTGTTTAGACACAGGCATTGTATTTAAATTCAGTTCACAGCTTCTAGGCATGCTCCAGCAGATAATCCCTATTCACTTTTGCCTTCTACCAAAGCAACAGTAGATATAGATACAGCCATAGAAAGAAATGTGTGGGGGAGTTAGAGCTTTACAATTCGGAAACTTAAATTAAAGGGTTAATGGCAAGGCACTGCAGTATACATTTGCAGGTAAAGTAGTTAAAGTACATATTATTATATTTTGTCTCTATCCCATTGTTTTATGTCCCAACTGGTTTTATGTCCCAATTTGTTTTATGTTTTGTGGTTAAGCAGAAGTCATAGAAATTTTGCAAGTCATGTCTTTAGTCAGTAATGGGTAAAAATGAATATCTATTCAGGCAAAACACAACCGATAAAGGGTCAGTAAACACTTTAAAGATGTAATATAAACAAAAAAATATTTGCAATATTAGCAATACAGTTTGATTATGTATTTGCCCCATTTCCTGTAAAATAACTGAATTTTTCTTAGGATTGGAAGCAAGGCTAGATTGGCCTGCCAGGGCACTGGGAAATTTCCCGGTGGGCTGCAGCAGCTGGGGCTGGCCAGCTACAATTTGGGGGGGGGGGTGATGCGCTGGTGAGGTGATTCAGCTGCATTACCTCCCTTGAGCTATGCATATGAAGGTCACAAAGTATTTCCTTGTACGTTTTATTTCCTAGACTATGTACTATTAAGTTACCCTCCTTTGAACAATTTTGTGTCTAGTCAAGTCATACTGTGAGAGAGAGTTACACACTGTTTTATGTGTCTTCTTCAGATCACAGTATGGATAATTATTGCATGAAATTGGGTTGTAGCGTGTCTATTTAACATAGATCTGGCATATTTTTTATTAATTCAAATACAAGAAAGAAAGAAAGAAAGAAAGAAATATAATCCTCTGGCACACACTTTTGCTAGGTAGAGTGGTGAAGCCTAAAAATAAAACATAACTTTTATTAAATAAACTTTAACACTTAATTAGAATCAATTAAAAATTATCCAAAAGTGGACACTGAGTGTTATGGAAATTATAGTATAAATAATCAATCAATGCTAATGGTGATCACAGAATAATATCAAAGTGGAGGAATTGTTGGAGGCAGGGGTGAAACTACAGGGGGTGCAGAGGTCACAAATGCTACTGGGCCCTCCAAGGGTGGGGGCCCAGCTTAAAAAAATAATAATATATATTTTTTTATATAAATAATGTTGACCTCCCACTGCCTGCACTGATATCATGTGAGTGTGACATGATGCTTCACTAGTGTCTCATACTACAGGGGTTAGTCTTTCTGTTTTACCCATTGGTGTTTATGTGTGTGTATATATGTGTATGTGACTGTGTGTGAATTTATGCATGTATGTGTGTGTGTATGTTTGTGGTGCCCCAGCAAATTACAGACACTGTTACTACAGCATGGGGGGAGGGGTAAACAGTGTCACTATACAGTACCACTATATACAGTACAGACATCTCACCGGCAGATTACAGACTTTCACTAACTCACTATATACAGTACTGGTGGGTTAAACAGTGTCACTATATACAATAATAGGGGGTCAGACCATCTCACAGACTGTGGGCACAGGGTACCTCCTTTTGCAGACATGTAATCTGATTCACATTTTTTTTCTGTGTTAAAAAAAAAATGGCGGGTGAGGTGGTGGGGCCCTTCTTAGATTCTTGCACCTGGGCCATGTGGTTTCTAGTTACGCCTCTGGTTGGAGGACAGAGAGGCCCATTGTGTAGCAATTTGTATTTATTTGTATTAGGAGCATAATGAGGTAGCTTTTTTGGATAAACACAGTTTGGGACTGTCTGGACGATGCCCTACTTTTTTCAACAATTGTGAACAAACACCAAGCGACAGAATACTGTTAAGCCCCATTATTGCCCACTGCTTGTATATGCCTGATGAAACGGCGGTTTGTACTAAGGCCGAGAAGCACATTGCATTAAGGGAGCACTGTGTTTGCACCTATACACTCTATGCCTTTTTAACTTGTTTTAATTAAAAGTGATTGTAATACAAGCTCAAGTCTGGCAGAGTGTTTATATACAGCATGTTATGTTCCCAACTACTGATCAATCTAAAAAATGTTCCTTTTTGCTGGGTGAAGTTGATTAGATACAATTTTAATTTATCAGCCTGCATCAACAAGCACACAAGGGTGCTTCTACCAAATGTGAGTACCTACCTTGATGATCATTTGTTTTGACCTTTGATGGTAACAACGACTGATATACACATAAGGCGCCCCTTCCCAGTAAAATTGTGCTTTTCTATTCTTTTCTCCTTTTATTTTTTTATTATTATTATCATACTATTTTATTATTATTATTATTATTATTATTATTTGTTGTTATTTCATAATCTGCATTGTTGTTTTATCCACATTAGTTGGATAAAGATTGATATAGATTTTCTATCCATTTATTGGAAGCGCCCCCTACTAGCTACTTTTAGAGAGCTTATTTGTTAGATAATTCAGAAAAGTTGTACTCTGTGAAAGGCAGAATTGGGCAAAAAGAGGCAAATACCAGGTGGTGACCCACCAAAGAACAAGGTGCTGAGTTGTTGTTTGTTCCAGATTAATCGCTTCTCTATCTTTGTATTATTGTAGAAATTTTAGCTGAACTTTGGTTGCAAGTAAAATTGGTAGTGAAAGTGGAGATAATATACAAGTTTTAACAGTAAAAAGTACAAATAATTAAGGTTTTGCACCTTTGAGAAAGCACATACCGAAGTGCAAAACGCATTAGGTGATTCATTTATCAGTGTAAGATATTGTCCCTATGCTTTTAACAAGTTGAGATATAAGTTACATTTTAACAAATTACCCTGTTTTCCTGGGCCTAACTTTCTAACTGGTTACCTCAGCATGTTTCTCTCTTGCTTCATATGTTTATCAATATAAAAATGCTCTAACGTATAAGAGCATTGTATTATTGTATTATTACTAGAACCAAATGATGTGTTTAACTACTGCAAAATATGTTGACCGGCTATATTCAGCTCAAGACCAGTAGTGCATTCCAAGTCTGATGCCGACTTTGGGCTATATTACAAGTGGTGCGCTGGTGCTCAAGAGCGATAGGGGGTTTATTGCAGCTCTTTGCAAGCATCGGAAGTAACACACATATTACAAGTTAAGCACAATTGAATTTAATGCGCGTCCGGTTACCGCACGTTCAGAGCTCTGGTCACTAGTTATGCTTGCACAAAAAATCTCATTTACATTGTACAGTACAGTTACACTCATAATAATACTGTCTAATAAAAAAATATTTAAAAAAATGTTGCATTAAAAAGTTATAAGGGCTCAAAGACATGAGATCTCATGCAAAGGGTGTCAAGAAACAAATACATACATACACATGTCTAAATATGTATATGCATGCATGAATATATGTTTATATGTGTGTACATATGTATTTATTTATTTATTAGAGATGTGCAGGGAAGAAAATTTTCATTTTGGATATTTCATAGTTCATGTTGGGTTACCGCACTTGAGTAAACACGATTGGATTAGCACACGAATAAAGATGTTACATCTTTTTTCTCCATTGAAGTCTATGGGGGAATACATTAACATGCTCGCGATATTCGAAGTTCAGCTGTTAGCACGCATCGGGTTATCACTCGTGCACAAACTTTTTACTTTCAATTTGTAGTACGAGAAAAACTCAATGCGTGCAAAAAGCCAATCATCAAATACTGTGAACGCGTTAATCTACTCGTATTCTAGCCCTTTATGGTTTACACCTCTTTTTTGGGGGTTAAACACTTTGTTCTGTTGAAGAAATAGAGTAATAACAATTAGATAATTTTGTTTTTGTTCCTTTTTGTCCCTTTAAATCCTGTTTCAACACTCTCTCAAATACCTGGGGATACAACTGACGGCACAGTTCAATCTATTGTATAAATATAACTACATACCACTCTATAAATCCATAAGACAAGACCTCCAGAAATGGAAGAGATACACCTTTTCTTGGTATGGCCGCCTTTCCACAGTCAAAATGAACATTTTCCCATGACTACTTTACTTATTTCGAACTTTGCCCATACCAATCCCAACCCTGGAATTGTCCACACTGCAGAAAGAACTAATAGCTTATGTCAGAGGTAGCAAAAAAGCGAGAATTCCATCAAATACACTGACACATCATAAAACTCTGGGGGGAGTGGGCATCCCAAACTTGTTAGATTATTATAAAGCAGCAAGAATATTCCAAACAGTGCTGATAGGGAGAAGACAGGGGGATATACTCTGGCCTAAAGTGGAGGCGGAAATAGAGGGTCTGCCACAGGTGGATGACATCTTGTGGAGTGATCAAACAGATCGTCCACTTACATACAGATCTCCGACATATGCATCCACCAGAAAAGTTAAGAAATGGATAACGACACACGACAAAATACTACCTCTACAAACAGTGATGATCCCACTTAGAAAATGTTTACCTAGAGAACTTCATGTTACTATAGACAAATGGGCCAATAAAGGGCTGTACAGAGTACATACTCAGATTCAGGACAAACTGACACCAATAGAGATAAGGTGGTTTCAATTCCTACAGCTATCCTCATCCATACGGAAATATATAGGTGACACTAGGATCCACCCCCCACAGCACTGGAAAAAATGTACTCCTTTGCATCTAGACCTAAACGCACGATATCAATCTTATACATAGCTATTCAGGACAACAATGATACCCCAAAGTCATCTCTGATGCTTAAGTGGGAAGAGGACATTAACATCACTTATGACAAACGCACATGGGAGAACATATTTACTGTAGCTCGATTAGCAAAGGTCTGATTAGCGCAGATCTACGTGAAAATTCCCTTAAAACAGCATTTCACTGGTATCTTACACCAGTCATAACCTCCCACATGTCATTAGCCAAATCAAGCCTATGTTACAGGGGATGTGGGAATGTAGGTACCTTTAAATATATGTGGTGGGAGTGTGAGGGGGTCAAACAGATCTGGCATTCCCTCTCAATACTACTTAGCACGATACTAGATGAGGAGATAGAGCTCAACATATCACAGGCTTTGTTACACATAGGTGACGGAAAATATAACAAACATATAAACACTTTCATTAGAATAATGTGTACAATCACTAGGACAGCTATAGCTTACCATTGGAAAATGGGGGTTCCATCATGGATGGAAATAAGGAATAAGATAAACAACACGTTTAGAATGTATGAATTCGCTTAATGGATCATGAATACTAGGGAGTCATTTGAGAAAATCTGGTTCTATTGGATCATGAATAACACACTTACCACCTAGCACATATAGAGTAAAAGCACTAGTTTATAGTGTTGGGAACCAAATGGTACTCAGGGATATTAATTACAATGGGACCAAGTGGGAGAAATCAATTGGTCAATGCGAAGCAATTATTAAGAGTTTTCATAAAATTAAAGGCAAGAGTCTGTTATATAAAGGATATGTGTTGATGATGGGTTTGTTCTATTTTTCCTTTCTTTGATTTTTTTTTTCTTATTTTATCTTTATATACACGTGCAGCAACTGTTGTATTAGAATGCTGTTGTAATGTCAACCTTCCCCCATCCGGGGGCCCAATGCCTAATATTTTTTTGTACTTTTTCTTTTGTTGTATTTTTTCTGTAATGCCTTATTTATTTTGGCATATATGTTATGAAAATTCCAATAAAAATATTTAAACATAAATCATGATTTAATATTTTTGTCACTGATAAGGTGAAAATTTGGCAGCCAATGGTTAAACTACAAGAATCTATTCCACTGATAACAGTTATGGAAATTGCAAGCAGATCTGAATATTTGATATAAATTGACATTTGTATGGTCTGACTCATCTGATGTGCCCTGTAGTGTCCTTCTGAGCATAATTATATAATCTCTCATTCATAAAAGCATTAAGGTCACTGTGCTACTTTGTGTTTTCGTTTCTAAGCTGAATATTATACGTATATATCTATCTGGGTGTGATTCCCATGCAAAAGAATGAGTCTCGTGCACATCAGTGATATAATCTAATTTTAGCCCAAAAATGAATTATTCTCTGATGTTTATTTCAGCAGACATATTTCCACACTTCCTTTGTGAACATAAATAAATAAATAAATAAATAAATAAATAAATAAATAATCATACACTGACCTGTCTTGGAATCTACCAAATTGAAATGAACCTTGTCTTCCTTTGGATAAATATCTCATAAAGCTACTCTTTGTGAACAAAGAGGAAGATTATTTAACATAAAAGCTGATTTGCTAAAATCCATAATACTATAAAACCAGATGGAGTCAGTAGAGTATGGTTGCATATTACAGTGTGGTATGTTCTGCTTAACAATGGTTTTAATGATTATAGTGTTATATACAATAATTTGATTAAAATATTGTTTCATTGGGACAGAAAGACAGATAGACAGATAGACAGATAGATAGATGATAATGGATAATGGATAGACAGATAGCTAGATGATAATGGATAGGCTGATCGATAGATAAATAGACATACAGACAAAAAGATGATAGATGACAGAAGGACAGATACAGTAGATAGATAGATAGATAGATAGATAACAGATAATAGATAGATGACAGCTATATAGATATATAATAGATACAGACAAAAAGATGATAGATGACAGAAAGACAGATAGATAGATAGATAGATAGATAGATAGATAGATGATAGATAGATAGATAGATAGATAGATAGACAGATGATAGATAGATAGATAGATAGATAGATAAAAGATAGATAGATAAATAGATAGAAAATTTAGTGAGAAATAAATTGTTTAATTATTACCTTTTGTGTACAACAAAAGCAGTTGCTTAATGTCCGATAGATAGATTAAGAAAATGAATAGATACATAGATAGCTGATAGATAGATAGATAGATAGACAGTTAGATAGATAGACAGATAAAAAGATGATAGATGACCGAAGGACAGATCGTTAGACAGATGACAGATGATAGATAGATAGATACTGTAAATAGATAGATAGATGATAGATAGATAGATAATGAATAGAGCGATAGAAAGATACAGTAGATAGCTGGATAGATAATGAATCGATACAAAGATAATAGATAGACAGACAAAAAGATGATAGACAGATGACTGATAATAGATAGATAGATAAAGATAGATAGATAGATAATGATAGAGATAGATAGATAGATAGATAGATAGAGATAGATAGATAGATAGATAGATAGATTTAGTGAGATATAAATTGTTACATTTTGTGTACAACAAAAGCAGTTGCTTAATGTCAGATAGATAGATGATAGACAGATAGATAGATAGATAGATAGATAGATAGATAGATAGATAGATAAGCAGACAGACAGATGGTTAGACCTACAAACAGCCAGATGGACGTACAGACAGACAGATAGATAATAGATAGATGGCAGATAAATGATAAGATAGATGGACAATAAAATAGATAGATGGATAGATAATAGATATACAATTTAGAGATATATAAAGTGCTTAATTATTAGCTTTGGACCTTTCTATAAAATGTAGGACAAAATCAGATGTTTAATGACCCTTTAATATGCTTGAATATTTCTACTATATCCCCTCTCCACGTTCTCCTCTGCGGTATACATTTTAAGCTCATGAAGTCTTTCCTTTTTTTTTTCTTTTTTTTACCATGTACTATTTTGTCGCCCTTATATGAACAGCTTATAGTTTATTTATAACTTGTAGAAAGACAGCCTTCAAAACAGTGTACAGTATTCAAGATAGGGCCAACTACTGACAAAATAACATCTGCTCTGGATTTTTTTCTAAATACAGCCCAGAGTCCTGCTTACCTTACCTGCAATGTCACTATGTTCTTTACATAAATTAAAATAATCTGAAATAATTATTCCCAAATTGTATTCCTCTTTTGTTACTGTCAATAACGTGCTATCAAGTTTAGCTTTAAAGGGACAGTGCACTCTAATATGTTCTTCCCTTTGATGTGTTCCCAATATTCTATTTTACCCAGTAGAGTGTATTAAATTGTTTACAAATAACTCCTACACCCTTTTTTTACAAATTTTCTACGTTGGTGCCGGAGGGAGGTGTTCGGCCCAGCAGCAGAGAGGAGACAGAGTGGGAAGGACCCAATGCTACAGAAAAAAATTATAGGAGCAATGTTCTGTCTGTTTTTCTTTTTTTTTTTCTAGCAGTGTACGCAAAAATTTTGACCTGTGCAATTTTTGTCTAAGTGACTAAAATGTGCGTGCACTATTCTTGAGTGTAGTAAAATGTGAAAATATTGTAAAAGTATTAACACACACTCTTACACACAAAAAACATATACACTTCCCTCTCTCACACACACACACATACACACTGCCCCTCTCTCACACACATAGATACAGACACACACACACAGAGACACACTCTCTCTCTCACACACACACATACACACTGCCCCTCTCTCTGTCTCGCACACAGACATTTACACTTCCCTCTCACACACACACACATACACACTGCCCCTCTCTCACACACACATAGATACAGACACACACACACACAGACACGTTCTCACTCACACACACACACAGACACACTTTCTTTCATACACACACATACACTCTCTCACAGTGGCGTAGCGTGGGGGGGGCAACAGGGGCGGTTGCCCCGGGCGCATAATTCTGAGGGGCGCTTCCAGCCTCAACTTAGCAAAGGGAAGAAGGGAGGCTAAAAATTCTGACAGGCCCCCAGCTCTGTTCTGCGACCCGTCAGGAATGTGGTGATTCCGCAACTAAGGTAAGGTGTCAGGACCAGACTTACTTATAGCCCTATTTTTGCCTGATACTAGCAACACGCAAAATGCAGCTTAATTACGGTTCTATTATTACCCAGCAAGTAAGTTCCCTTCCAACAAAGGACCCAGAGCCAGAATGGCTGGGCTCTGCCTTTCTGTTAACCCCAGTTACCTAGTTAGTGGGATGGTGGGGTGATCAGAGACCATACTTTCATGTTTGACCGGATTCTGATTACAACTTACACCATCTTGTCCTTGCACAAAAAAAGTATATTTGTGACAGTTGACAAAAATGAGACCTTGTTTCCTGTATTTGATTTTTCCCCTTCATGATCTTCCTAGGGCAGAAGTAGATTTAGGGATTTGTGTGCTGTCTGGCACCAGGATTGTGCTGCTCACCAGGCATTTCACTGTGTTTGTCTCCTATCAAAGAAGTCTTATGAATTCACCATCTTGAATCTATTTCTTGCTGGACTCCTGAGGTGTGGACTTTTACCGATTTTTAGGGTTTGGTTGCTCATTGCCTTTTTTATTTACATTAAACCCACCCTTACTGCATTTAAAGTAAAAAAAATAACTATAATTTGTGTTAGTAAATAAATTTAACAGCACCCCCCCTAAATACCATACACCCTCCCCCCATATATGTATGTAATGCTGGGATGTCTGTCCCATGCCCCTTTTATATTGATTACTTACAATTGTTATATTTATTAAGGTAGAATATATACCCCACTTTTATATGTCATTGGCACCCAAAAGACAGTCTTCCCAGCAGGGACAACCTTATGTAACAGCTGCCAACCTGTGTGTCCCCTTTTCCTCTTTTTAACGACTTACCAAAAACCTATTGCACCACATATACAATATGGGTTGCTGCAAAGTGAGGGTGGGTGCACCCTGTGGTCTGCAGTATTTGTACCATGAAGTTTTACAGATCAGGACATGTCACCACCAGATGGGGGTTAAGGGGGGCTTTCCCCCATGTGTAAAACGAGAATAAATCTTAAAATTTAATATTGTATATATTTGCCCAGCTCTGGAGAGCTGCAGACAGGGTTTGATCACAGGGGGGTAGCACATAATGCTTGCAGGCTTCACCCACTGCCTCTTGTATTGCCAATATATTATTTTCATGGCTTTGTTTGTAAGGCGCTACTGATTAGCAGCTGCTTATGACAAGGGACATATTTTGGGGATATGGGTATCATCAGCAATAACTGTTAGTTATCCAGTAAAGATGGTTAAGGGAGCATTTTGTGGGAGAGGAGACAGTGTCCCTTGCTTTATGTGATCTACCAGGCTTGGGTCTTTGCTTGGTTTCTCCCAAATGTAAGAAGAAGCAGCATATCTAAAATGGGGTTGGGGGGGGCGCAATACTTGCCTTGCCCTGGGCACTGACAACCCACGCTACGCCACTGCTCTCTCATACACACAAATACACTCTCTCACATGCATAAATACACTTTGTCACACAAATTCACTCTCTCACAGATACACAAATACACTCACAAACAAATACACTCACACACATAGATAAACTCTCAAACACACACACAGATACACTCTTAACACACACACAGATACTCTTTCTCACACACATACAAACAGTAACAATCTCTCACACACACACTCTTTCTCACACACACAGATACACTCTCTCACACACACACACACACACATATACATGCTCTCACATGCGCACACACAGAGTTACACTCTCACACAGACACACACAAATCCAAAGAGAAATACAAAAGTACATACACACATGCACATTCACAGATACACACACATATACACACACAAACACAAACAGACTCTCATACAAAGATACACACACTGCTCTAAAATAGATTTTTAGTTCTGAATATACGTGTGGCCAATGACTTGGCTAACCAGCAGCATGCATAATGGGGATTAGCTAACAGATAGTTATGGCATCTAAGCACCTCTAAAAGCACCTTTGCATTAGATGTCTGTGGTGATGGGAACAATAAGTGGCCTAGATTTGGAGTTTGGCGGTAGAAGGGCTGTTAACGCTCCGCGGGTTTTTTTCTGGTCGCACCATAAAATTAACTCTGGTATCGAGAGTTCAAACAAATGCTGCGTTAGGCTCCAAAAAAGGAGCGTAGAGCATTTTTACAGCAAATGCAACTCTCGATACCAGAGTTGCTTACGGACGCGGCCAGCCTCAAAAACGTGCTCGTGCACGATTCTCCCATAGGAAACAATGGGACTGTTTGAGCTGAAAAAAAACCTAACACCTGCAAAAAAGCAGCGTTCAGCTCCTAACGCAGCCCCATTGTTTCCTATGGGGAAACACTTCCTACGTCTGCACCTAACACTCTAACATGTACCCCGAGTCTAAACACCCCTAACCTTACACTTATTAACCCCTATTCTGCCGCCCCCGCTATCACTGACCCCTGCATATTTTTTTTAACCCCTAATCTGCCGCTCCGTAAACCGCCGCAACCTACGTTATCCCTATGTACCCCTAATCTGCTGCCCCTAACACCGCCGACCCCTAGATTATATTTATTAACCCCTAATCTGCCCCCCTCAACGTCGCCGACACTTGCCTACACTTATTAACCCCTAATCTGCCGAGCGGACCTGAGCGCTACTATAATAAAGTTATTAACCCCTAATCCGCCTCACTAACCCTATCATAAATAGTATTAACCCCTAATCTGCCCTCCCTAACATCGCCGACACCTACCTTCAATTATTAACCCCTAATCTGCCGAGCGGACCTCACCGCTATTCTAATAAATGTATTAACCCCTAAAGCTAAGTCTAACCCTAACACTAACACCCCCCCTAACTTAAATATAATTTACATATAACGAAATAAATTAACTCTTATTAAATAACTTATTCCTATTTAAAGCTAAATACTTACCTGTAAAATAAATCCTAATATAGCTACAATATAAATTATAATTATATTATAGCTATTTTAGGATTAATATTTATTTTACAGGCAACTTTGTAATTATTTTAACCAAGTACAATAGCTATTAAATAGTTAAGAACTATTTAATAGTTACCTAGTTAAAATAATAACAAATTTACCTGTAAAATACATCCTAACCTAAGATATAATTAAACCTAACACTACACTATCAATACATTAATTAAATAAACTACCTACAATTACCTACAATTAACCTAACACTACACTATCAATAAATTAATTAAACACAATTCCTACAAATAAATACAATTAAATAAACTAGCTAGAGTACAAAAAATAAAAAAGAACTAAGTTACAAAAAATAAAAAAATATTTACAAACATAAGAAAAATATTACAACAATTTTAAACTAATTACACCTACTCTAAGCCCCCTAATAAAATAACAAAGCCCCCCAAAATAAAAAATTCCCTACCCTATTCTAAATTAAAAAAGTTACAAGCTCTTTTACCTTACCAGCCCTGAACAGGGCCCTTTGCGGGGCATGCCCCAAGAATTTCAGCTCTTTTGCCTGTAAAAAAAAACATACCATACCCCCCCCCCCAACATTACAACCCACCACCCACATACCCCTAATCTAACCCAAACCCCCCTTAAAGAAACCTAACACTAAGCCCCTGAAGATCTTCCTACCTTGTCTTCACCATCCAGGTATCACCGATCCGTCCTGGCTCCAACATCTTCATCCAACCCAAGCGGGGGTTGGCGATCCATCATCCGGTGGCTGAAGAGGTCCAGAAGAGGCTCCAAAGTCTTCCTCCTATCCGGCAAGAAGAGGACATCCGTTCCGATCAGCCAATAGAATGCAAGCTCAATCTGATTGGCTGATTGGATCAGCCAATCGGATTGAACTTGATTCTGATTGGCTGATTCCATCAGCCAATCAGAAAATTCCTACCTTAATTCCGATTGGCTGATAGAGGATGGATCCGCGTCGCCTGCTTCAAGATGGACCCGCTCCGCACCGGATGGAAGAAGATCGAAGATGCCGCTTGGAGAAGATGTTTGCCGGTCCGGATGTCCTCTTCTTGCCGGATAGGAGGAAGACTTTGGAGCCTCTTCTGGACCTCTTCAGCCACCGGATGATGGATCGCCAACCCCCGCTTGGGTTGGATGAAGATGTTGGAGCCAGGACGGATCGGTGATACCTGGATGGTGAAGACAAGGTAGGAAGATCTTCAGGGGCTTAGTGTTAGGTTTCTTTAAGGGGGGTTTGGGTTAGATTAGGGGTATGTGGGTGGTGGGTTGTAATGTTGGGGGGGGGTATGGTATGTTTTTTTTTACAGGCAAAAGAGCTGAAATTCTTGGGGCATGCCCCGCAAAGGGCCCTGTTCAGGGCTGGTAAGGTAAAAGAGCTTGTAACTTTTTTAATTTAGAATAGGGTAGGGAATTTTTTTTATTTTGGGGGTCTTTGTTATTTTATTAGGGGGCTTAGAGTAGGTGTAATTAGTTTAAAATTGTTGTAATATTTTTCTTATGTTTGTAAATATTTTTTTATTTTTTGTAACTTAGTTCTTTTTTATTTTTTGTACTTTAGCTAGTTTATTTAATTGTATTTATTTGTAGGAATTGTGTTTAATTAATTTATTGATAGTGTAGTGTTAGGTTAATTGTAGGTAATTGTAGGTAGTTTATTTAATTAATGTATTGATAGGGTAGTGTTAGGTTTAATTATATCTTAGGTTAGGATTTATTTTACAGGTAAATTTGTTATTATTTTAACTAGGTAACTATTAAATAGTTCTTAACTATTTAATAGCTATTGTACCTGGTTAAAATAATTACAAAGTTGCCTGTAAAATAAATATTAATCCTAAAATAGCTATAATATAATTATAATTTATATTGTAGCTATATTAGGATTTATTTTACAGGTAAGTATTTAGCTTTAAATAGGAATCATTTATTTAATAAGAGTTAATTTATTTCATTAGATGTAAATTATATTTAAGTTAGGGGGGTGTTAGTGTTAGGGTTAGACTTAGCTTTAGGGGTTAATCCATTTATTATAGTAGCGATGAGCTCCGGTCGTCAGATTAGGGGTTAATAATTGAAGTTAGGTGTCGGCGATGTTAGGGAGGGCAGATTAGGGGTTAATACTATTTATGATAGGGTTAGTGAGGCGGGTTAGGGGTTAATAACTTTATTATAGTAGCAGTGCGGTCCGCTCGGCAGATTAGGGGTTAATAAGTGTAGGCAGGTGTCGGCGACGTTGAGGGGGGCAGATTAGGGGTTAATAAATATAATATAGGGTTCGGCGGTGTTAGGGGCAGCAGATTAGGGGTACATAAGGATAACGTAGGTGGCGGCGCTTTGCGGTCGGAAGATTAGGGGTTAATTATTTTAAGTAGCTGGCGGCGACGTTGTGGGGGGCAGGTTAGGGGTTAATAAATGTAATACAGGGGTCGGCGGGGTTAGGGGCAGCAGATTAGGGGTACATAAGTATAACGTAGGTGGCGGTCGGCAGATTAGGGGTTAAAATATTTTAATCGAGTGGCGGCGATGTGGGGGGAGCTCGGTTTAGGGGTACATAGGTAGTTTATGGGTGTTAGTGTACTTTAGGGTACAGTAGTTAAGAGCTTTATGAACAGGCGTTAGCCCAGAAAGCTCTTAACTCCTGCTTTTTTCAGGCGGCTGGAGTTTTGTCGTTAGAGCTCAGACGCTCACTTCAGAAACGACTCTAAATACCGGCGTTAGGAAGATCCCATTGAAAAGATAGGATACGCAATTGACGTAAGGGGATCTGCGGTATGGAAAAGTCGCGGCTGAAAAGTGAGCGTTAGACCCTTTAATCACTGACTCCAAATACCAGCGGGCGCCCAAAACCAGCGTTAGGAGCCTCTAACGCTGGTTTTGACGGCTACCGCCGAACTCCAAATCTAGGCCAGTATGAGGGTTGCATGCTATAATTACCCTTACTATGGGGTCATAATACCTATACCTTATTCTACTTTATGCAGGGCAGAGGGATTAAAATCTATAATTCCATCAGAGAACATTAAAAAGTATAAGAGCTATAGTGGAATATTGTTTGTCATCCCAACACTGATTCTTGTTGAAAAGTTTAATTAATATACATTTTGGAGCCAGCATGACCTCAATAAATTAACAGTTATAAAGATGCTGCACTAAGTCTATAGTGTCAGAGAAGGTGACTCATACTTACTGGATTTATTAAGTAATACGTAGTTTACTGTGAAGTTTTGATTCAAAATTTATAAATAAAAAAAAAAAAGATTTGAATGCCCTCATCTAAAATGTATTATTATTATCAGTTATTTGTAGAGCGCCAACAGATTCTGCAGCGCTATAAACAAAGGCGGAGTACAAATAACAATTATAGGGATCAAATGGGTAGAGGGCCCGGCCAAGAGTTGCACTGTTGTAGTCAGCTCTTAAAGTGAAGGTCAATTTTTGCTATTCTCAAGACATCATGTATAAACTTAGGTTGAATATATTACAGTCGCTGACTTTATATGTATAACTAACTATTGCTTTTCATGTAAAATTTATTTTTTATATACCTCCGTTATCGCGCTTAGCTCCGCCCCTACAACACTTCCTTATTCTGCTCTTATGACGTAGCTTTGGTTGTTAGAATTGGACTACGCTCGTGCACCAGTGATGTCGTTTAAATGCGCATGCGTATCCTCAAGTCAATAGCGCATGCGTTTCAGTAAGTGCCGTAATAAGGTAGTATAGATTGTTGGAAATAAAATTATATGCTGCTGGATCGTGCAAATATTGTTGACCGCGGTAATGAAAATAATTAATAATTACAATGTTAGCCCAATAAATTAATAAGCCATGCTGTAGATTCAATGTAACAATGATTATGAGCTGACAACGCATGCGCGTTACATGAACGAGCATGCCGATGATGCGCTGTTTGCTTAAACGCATGTGCATAAGGTGGCGATGGCGAAAGTGAAAAGGGGCTGGACGCCACAGGGTTAAAATATTGATTGGAGCGCAATTATGTCAATCAATGAAGGCACAATGGCGGGCGGATTGTACAGCCGAAACAGAGCGTATTAAAAAAAGTTAAAATTACAACTTTTTATTGCGTTAACATATAATTTGATGAATGAACATCATAATGAATTTAGCTAAGATATTGAAAAATGCTATTCACAACGTCAGACTTGACCTTCACTTTAAGAAGGTGATCTACAAACAGCTGGACTCTTAGGCTTACATGCTAAGGGGGTTCAGGGGATAGCAATGGAGGAGAGGAAACTGATATAAAGAAAGGTTAGCATAGGTTGTATGCATCCCTGAACAGTAGAGTCTTTAGGGAGCACTTGAAGCTTTTTAAACTAGAAGAGAGTCTTGTGGAGTGAGGCAGAGAGTTCCACAAGATGGGAGTCAGTCTGGAGAAGTCCTGTAAACTGGAGTGTGATGAGGTGACAAGAGAGGAGGACAGTAGGAGGTCGTGAGCAGAGCGAAGGGGACAGGAGGGAAAGTATCTGGAGACAAGGTCTGAGATATAGGGGGAGCAGTGCAGTTGAGGGATTTGTATGTCAGAATGATAATTTTGTGTTTTATCCTAGAGGACAGAGGAAGAAATCCATATGTGGGATCCAGCTTGCTCCCAGTCCCACACTATCCATCTGCAATCCACTTAGTCAGTCAAGTCCCCTTAGTGTAAGGTGAGAGAGGTATACCATTTCCCACCAGAAAACAATTTAGTGAAATTAAATTACAATGCTTCCTCGGGTATCCAAAGCCAGGACCATTTTAAAAATTGTAAAAATAAAAAACTTTAAAACAACCCCTGCTTGCACCGTATTGTGCGTCCTATTAAAAGCTATGTGCGCTCCCTCTGAAAACTGTGTGCGTGTGCACACCTTAGAGGGAACAGTGGAAAGGAAAGGGACGGCTAAGGAGCTGCACTAGGGAAAAGGACTGGAAGTGTGGTCTGCAGCTGCAATTCGCAGCCTTCTAATCCCAAAAAACAATGGCAAATCAATGCATGTCTGATATTTCAAAACAAAGGGGATCCCAGAGCAACTCTTACAGTCATTTGTGTCATAATTGCACAAGCGATATGTAAATAATGTTAGTGCGAAACCCAAAGTTTGTGAACAAATTAATAATTTTATATATTTATATGTTATGGGTAAAGTCAGATATTGGGTAATCCTATGATTACCTGTGTAAAACGGACATTACCCAAGCGGCTGTGGTTAAAGCCCAATATACAGCAATTCCCCCATCTACACTATTTTTTTTGCCTCCGCCTGGGGGCTTTAAGGGGGTGTCCCGATGATCCTCTGGCATCCACCCCAAGTGAACCTTCAGGAATAAGGTTTACAAATGGGGGTTTCATCCCCTGTGAATTCCCCAGGCAGACGCAAAAAAGAAGATGATGGAATTACAGTGCATCGTATATATGTTTGATGCAGTGACTCGGTGACTCGGTGAAGCGCATGCACTTGGACGGTATTTATTATCTTATTCTAGGCCTAACCCACAGCCGCTTGGGTAATGTCCGTTTTACCCGGGTAATCCTAGGATTACCCAATATCTGACTTTACCCATAACACACTCACATTATATATATAAAATCACATTTTATAAGTACAAATTTCTATGTATCTTTTGCACATCCTATATTTTGTAATTTATGCTGTGCATTTTTTTTCTTTTTTATACATTGTTACAGCGACAGAGGGGAAAAAAAAATAAATAGAATACAGCTCTTTACTATACAAGCATATATCTCCAATACAAAACAAATGATTGAATTTTTGACTCTAACGAATCATTCAGCTTTTGATCTTATAACACACAAACCTGTTGCAATTTTATCTATTATATATTATATAGTATTTAACTTCCCACACAGATATAACCTCATACTATATTGTTGAAACACAAAATCAAGACGGTTTCCTAAATATTACCTTTCTCATAATTAAATAAAACAAATAAATAATAAAAAAAAAACTACCGAACACTCCTCCTCCACACTCTACTCGCCACCTGACAGCTATTATTAAGCCAAACACTGGGAAAGTGACCGGCCAATACCTGTAATTGGACATAAGCAGTATCCCTAAAAGGTTTGACTAAGACAACTTGAGTCTCAACTGAAAATGTTCCATTGTTTAAAAAACAACGCTAACCGAGCATCGGTAGAATTTTGAAGATTACATTGTTCAAGTGTATATTGTGCAGTTAAGGCATTTTTAAGCCCTTTCAGGCTAGGCACTGTTTTAGCTTTCCAAGATCTCAGTATTATGTTGCGGCCAAGAAATAGAATCAAATTAATTAATTTGGAATTTCGCAAGGTTACCTGTGGTTTCACTAAAAAAATATTTTCATCGGCTGTATGTGATATTCTAATTTAAGAATCACATTCATCCAATGTATTACTTTAGACCAAAATTGACCAATCTTTGGGCAGGCCCAGAAACAATGTAAAAGGTCTGCCTTGGAAGAACTGCATTTGGCACATACATTCTTTGTCTTATACCAGCTAGATAATCTTGCCGGGGTTAAATACGTCATAAAGGATATCTTGATCTGCGACTCTCTCCATGTAGTCAAAATCCAACTTTTTTATAACATTACTATCTATCTCTGGAAAAAACTTGGTCCATTTTGCGACTATTTATTCCCTTTGTTCAGCAGAAGGCCCTTGGTTGAAAAGAAAATAGAACGGAGCTATAGAGTATAAGCCCTTTTGAAAAATGTTAATCTTAGATTGTAACTCCTGAAGTGACCACTCCATCCCATACTTTTGCTTTAGTTCAAGTATGAAATGTCTTAGCTGTAAATACGCATAAAAATCTTTATTCGAGAACCCAAATTGGTTAGTTAATTCAGAAAAAGTTAACGGAACAAGGTCTGAGTCCAGAATTTGAATAACAAAAACCATCCCCTTAGAGGACCATAGTCTGAAAACTTCATCTGTCAAACCAGGATCTGTCAAACCCTATGATAGGTAAATATTTGGAGACATAGGGCGAGCAACCCGTAAGCCCCCAAAATATTTGCCACGCTAAAATAATATATCTAAAAGTTATAAGTGAAAAGAGCGTCGATGGGAGGGCAGTCATTGGGCAGTGTAAGATAGCATCCAAACGGAAAGGTGCTACCAGGGAGGCTTCCCAGGCCACTGCAGAGACCTGTTCTTGTTCTGTTAGCCAGTCAACCGCAACCTTTACACGTGCCGCCAAACTATAAAATTGTATATTAGGGAGGGTAAGACCAGCCACTTCTTTATTATTCATGAGGCGAGACACTGAAATATGGGCTCTAGCGCCTTTCCAATTTAGAACATGCCTTGTTATATTTACTTATGTCCGCATTATGAATAGGAATTGGAATAGTTTGTATGAGATAGAATAACTTTGGAAAGAGAATAGTTTTATAAGCATAACCCTAGCTGTTAGTGAGATGGGGAGATTTTTCCAGCATTCCATTTTTTCCCTACATTCTAACAAGCACTTGCTAAAATTCAGCTTATACCATTCGTCCGGATTCGCACTTAGCTTAATGCCAAGATAGGTTATCTGTGAAGTTTCACTCAATGGATGTTTAATACATTTATCTTTTTTATTTAACCATAATAGTTCAGACTTGGCTAAATTAATTTTGTAACCGGAGATTGCACCAAAAATTTCGATCATAACTAATAAAAGAGAAAGACTTCTCTTTATGTTACTCAGACACAAAAGTATATCATCTGCATACATTAATAATACCAGTTTTTGATCTCTGATACGGATCCCATCCAATTGTTGGCAAAGCAAAATCGCCAGTGGTTCCAATGATATGTTGAACAACAATGGAGATAGTGGGCAGCCCTGACGTGTACCCCTTTGTAGCACCAAACGTTGTGAAATCTCACCATTAATAAGTAACAATGAGATTGGGGCGCAATATATTAAACGAATAAAGGAAAAGAATAAATGTTTCCAAGAGATACGATCAAACACTTCTCTGCGTCAACTGTTAATAAGGCTAAGTCCACCATGTCTCTGTGTCTTGATGTTCTAAATGTGTTCCAAAAGAAATCTAATAGTGTCATAACCTTTCGCATATTCTTGGCGGGATTTCTCCCGGCCATGAAACCTGACTGATTTTCGTGAATTATTAGGCCTAAATGAGGCTTTAATCTTTTTGCTAAGATAAATGTTAAAAGCTTGTAGTCCGTCTTTAGTACAGAGATAGGCCTATATGATTCTGGAAGTTCTAAATCTTTGTTTTTTTGGGGATTAGAGATATTACTGCAGCTGCAAAATATGCTGAACATTTATTATTCTTAATAAAATAAAAATTAAACAGCTTCTTGAGAGATGGGACAATTTGTGGTTGAAGAATCCTATAAAATTCAATGGGAAGGCAATCTGGGCCTGCTGCCTTATTTGTTTTGGTTGCCTTAATTGCTGCAAGAATCTCATCTACGTTAATCAGGTTATTAATCTCTGCCAGAATTTCCATAGGAATTTTAGGGGTCTTAATCTTGTCCCAAAAGATTTTCTTCTTATCTACTGCATGTTCCTCTGCTCTATATAACTCACTGAAATAATCATAAAAGATTTTAATAATATCCGAATTGTTAGTAAACCTTTCCGTAATAGATCTAATGGCCGTTATATTATTTCGATTAGTAGCTTTGGTTTTATCTGGCCAAAAATTTAGCAAAAAATTTAGCAAATCTGCCAGCAAAGCCACCAAAAAGAGCTTTTTGCCTTTGCAACTCTAATGTTGTCATTTGGCGAATAATTATATCTCGTGCAGACTTAGCACTTGTGTATTTCCGCCTTTTATCATTAGTACAATCTCCAAAATATGCTCTGTAAGCATTATTTACTTGATTGGACATCTGTATCTCCTGTTGTCTGATTCTTCTTTTAAGTTTACACATATACGCCTTAATCGTACCTCTTATTACAGCTTTAGCCGCTTCCCAGTACACCTCAGGTCTATCTTTATAGGTTTTATTATAGCTCTCATACTCTCTCCATTGGTCATTCAACCAATTTTCAAAATTACTATTGTTGAAAGAATATTTTGGAAAAAAAATAGTCTGATTGGCAGACAATTGCTTTCATGATGCGTTGAGCTTTAATGTAATCACAGCATGATCTGAGATTTTTATATCTCCAATATCCGCTCTCCACTCTAAACTAATCATAGTCTCTGCAATCAAAAAAAGTCTATCCTGGACAAAGATTGCTGTCCTTTCGATAGACATATATAAGATCTCAAATCTGAATTTTGTGAACGCCAAATATCTATTAGCCCCAATTGTGAACAAAATTTCTGCAGGATACAGATCTTCTTATCCCATAGAAACATAAGGATTTTCTTGGCTCTATCCAGGATAGGATCCGCTAATAAATTAAAATCCCCTGCAACTATAAGATTTTGCCCTTTAAATTTATGTAAATATAACAGCATCTTATCCCAAAATACCTTTTCAACTTTATTTGGACCATATATATTGCAAAGTACATATTGTGTCTTATTAAATGTTATTTCTACAATTAAAAAATGCCCCTCCTGGTCTATAACAGAGGATTCTATTTTGTACTCTAAGTTTTTATTAAAGAGGATAGCCACTCCTCTCTTATGGGGATTATAGGGGGCAGCAACAACTTCACCCACCCAGTTGGTCTGAAGTTTCAAAATATCATGTGCTTTCAAATGGGTCTCTTGTAAAAAGGCTAAGTCTGGTTTTAATTTCGCAAGATGTTTAATTATAGATTTCCTTTTTATTGGGGAATTTATGCCCCCTACGTTCCATAAGGCCGAATTAAAAGTGGCTAACATAAGTCATGAGTAATAAACTACCTAACAGCCCCATTCTATGCGTTAGAGATGAGAAGGTGAGAGAAGGCGGTAGAGCAGGGAGGGAAAAGGACGAGAGGAGAAGAAAAAAAAAAAAAAAACAACAACAAAGGGGCTCACAATCCTGTGGATATAGATTTAAAACACAAAATTTAAAAAAAAAAACATATTCCATTCTTTACTCCCACTATCTCTGCTGCATATTCAAGGGATACCCATTTCTTTACATAAAGACATCGCTTCATTACTATTATTTACTGCGTAGGCAATTCCTGCCTTAGTAATTAAGAGTTTAGCCGGGTAAACCAGTCTGACACTATACTCAGCTTTCAAAAATTTTGCAAAAAAGGGCAACATTTCTTTTCTTTTGGCCATAGTCTCAGAGGAAAAATCTTGAAAAATCAAAATTTGATGTGAATCAATATTAAGAGAGTTAAGTTTCCTGTAATGTTTCAGAAATAACACCTTATCCTGATAATTCACAAATTTGAAAATAATAGGCCTTGGTTTGAGCATAGTGCCCCCATTCTATGCGCTCTCTCAATCAGGAATGGTATGGACGGAGGGGGGATCAGGAGCGCCTGAGGCAAGGTGACAGAGACAAAACGTAAATCTTGAAATTCAACTGATTCAGGCAAGTCAATAACCCTCAGATTGTTATGTCTCGACTTATCCTCGAGGTTCTCTATTTGAGCTTGTAACAGAGATGGCCTTGCCCTGAGCAGTTGTTGCAAAACCAAAAGAATTTACTCTGTCCTCTAGGTCAGATACTCTTGTCTCTACCTTCTCCATTCTAGCTGTGAATTGCCTGATCTCAATAGACAGATTAGATATCTCTGATTGGCCACTTCCGCAGCAAATTCTAACATATCATTAAAACAAAAGTTAGCTGCTCCTCCCTCTTGCGAGGTATCAAGGGATACCTCTATGTTTTTAACATTTCCCCTCTTGTCTTTTTGTTTAGGCGGCATATTAGGTGAAGAACCTATCTGTTGAGAAATAAACCTATCCATTCACCTCAGTGCCAATGTGAATTAAATTATATAAACTGATATATAAACTGCTATTGTATATATATATATATATATATATATATATATATAAAACAACATTTTAAATTAGGGGGAGATAAAAGCGACTTTAAAATCCTCCACTACGCACAAAATATAGAAAAAATAACTCATTGTGTAGTTCATTAACAAATCTAGACAGGCCCAGAGGCTTGTTTTCCCACAGAAAAACTCTGAATTACATTGTTTCCAATGCAGCAAAGGATTCTGGGTAAGATATGAAATTAAGTACACAATGACACACCTTTTTACTTCAGTCTGCTTTTCAGCAGGTTCCCTTTACGCGAAAGTATCGCTGTTCACACAGCTTATAAACTTTGCTAGGGTTAGTGCAGTGATTCATAACCATCCCAGGACAGACTGTTTCGTGGTTTTTGCCACTCATCAGCTGGGAGAAGGTTAGAATCACTAACCCTAGCAAAGTTTATGAGCTGTGTGAACAGCGATACTTTGGCATAAAGGGAACCTGCTGAAAAGCAGACTGAAGTAAAAAGGTGTGTCATTGTGTACTTAATTTCATATCTTACCCAGAATCCTTTGCTGCATTGGAAACAATGTAATTCAGAGTTTTTCTGTGGGAAAACAAGCCTCTGGGCCTGTCTAGATTTGTTAATGAACTACACAATGAGTTATTTTTTTATATATATATATATATATATATATATATATGTGTGTGTGCCAATCACTGTCGTCCCCTAAGGGCAAGTGACAGGTTGTATATATGTAAAAATACTAATATGGGTGAAAAAAGAAAAAAAAAACTGGTGAATAAGGGCTAAATTCAGCCAAAAATAACATATAAAGTCAAATATTATATGAGCAAACAAAAACAGTGTATCTCAATGAACTCTGTGTGATGTGTTAATAAAAAAAAAGGAACAAGTGCCTGCGCTAGATAAAAATCTGGTGTTGTGATTCTACCTAAAAATGCAATTCATTAAAGCTTTTCACATTTAAGACAAAAGGCCCTAATTTAACCCTTGTACTTCTTAGAGTTCCCTGGCTTCTATACAAAATTAAGTTCAGTGAATTTAGGATATATCTAAATCATAATATCTAAAGACTGATACTACTTAATAGGATACATAGAAACTGGCAACACATCTTTGTTAAACCTTATGTGCTATGCTTGTTTGATACATACCTAGGTCTCAAAATACTGAAATTGTTGTAACCACTAGTACCGCTAGTCAGAGAACATTTAGAGATTTTTTCAGGGTAAAGACCCTAATTTAACATCAATATCTCTTAAATTCTTACTCCCTACTATACGTAACAAAGATCATTACAATTCTCTGTGACTTGTTTGATATTCACTATTTAAGCGCTACTTAATTTAAATAGCTGAAAACATTAATATTATAACAAGTTGTTACTTGTTAAACATGATCCCAAAAATATATCAAAATCAACCCTGCTTCTTAATGCTTCCCATAAGGGTCACTTACGATACAGCTCAGATTGTCTTGGAGGAGATGACAGGGAACACAGATAGTGCCTCGTACCCATATGCCAGTGCTCAGATACCACCTGGCAAACGTAGGAGAGATCCAGTTTCACAGTTCTTCAGGCCCCGCCTTTACCCCGGATAGGTGCATCAACCACAAATGATCGGAATGGGCCAAAACACAGTTGCCGGACTCACCCCTTCCTTTCCAGGGAACCAGACACAGCCCAGTGTCAGAGTCTCTCCCCAAACTTCAGGGTAATCCTGCCAAGCTTAACACCAACTGTGATATATTTTGTAAAAGCCCAGACAAAGCTTGCGATACAGCAGATCCTTTGTAAATATATAATCTTCACATCACATACGAGGATCACTGATGATGGAAACCAGTTGTACTGGCTGAGCTGACATGGCACGCTATTTGAATCTCATACCCAGAGGCAGTACACAGACGGCAATTTGAGGAAATACAGACGATCCAGACTCACGGCCCACAGGCACACTGCTAGTATCGAAAGGTGTGTCAGCAAACCCTGATCAGATTGGATCAGGATGCAGATGCCAGGCTCACACCTTCTTTTCCCGCAATCCAGGCTTCGGCTCTGTATCAGAGCTTCTCCCGTAAGGTAAGGAGTCGCTACAGGCAATAAGGGACCTGGATATTTGGAAGGCCGTGGAATTTGCCCATCCCTCCACTTTAGCTCCCGCCTCCGATCTCCTTGTCGGACTCCCTCGGTCCTGTGTATGCTCGTCAACGGCCACTTACGTAGCGCTGGCTCCCAATTACTTGAGGCTCATGCAGCTCCCGATATGAAACCCTGCTATTTCTATGCGCCTTTGGGTCCTTTGTTACGAACTTCTTCTGCAGTGGGAAGCATATAGAGAGACACGGCTTTCCATATGCTTGTTGCCGGTTTAGACGCAATGTCCAAGGATTGATCTTAAACCAGGTGCCTCGGGCTATCTCCGGCTTTCCCGCACAACAATGTCTTCTCCCTCAAATGCAAGGGTTTGCAGGAGTGCACTTAGCAGAAGGGCAATTTCTGCCTCGTAGAGACTTCTATTCCGAGATCCTGAGATCCGGTGCCGGTCCTAATAGCTTCTCTTAGGCCAAGGCACACTTCAGAAGGCTGGAGTATAACTTTGTTCCTTTGGTCAAAAAGATGAAGCAGACAGCAGCTACCTGCAGGCTACCTGTTCGCTCCGCCCCCCAGCCAGAAGTCCCTCCCATGCTGTGCATTTTTAATATGATTTGTTTCTGTGTAATTTAAATACAAATTTTACATTTTTTATAAAATACGATTTTTGGTGTACAAATTTGTTACAATTTTTTATGTACCTTAACAATACATTTTTTTTCTGTGTATTTTTGTTTGACTGGTTCAATTATTCATTTTGTATGATTTTTAAAATTACTATTTTCATTGTGCACATATGTAATGTATGCATCTCCTTCCCTTATGAAAATGCAGTATACGCCCCTTAGGGAAAAAGTGACTTAAAGGGATAGTCTAGGCCAAAATAAACTTTCATGATTCAGATAGAGCATATAATTTTAAACAATTTTCCAATTTACTTTTATCACCAATTTTGCTTTGTTCTCTTGGTATTCTTAGTTGAAAGCTTAACCTAGGAGGTTCATATGCTAATTTCTTAGACATTGAAGGCCACCTCTTTTCAGAATGCAGAGTGGTTTCAGAGTGGTTTTTCACCACTAGAGGGTGTTAGTTCACGTATTTCATATAGATAACACTGTGCTCGTGCATGTGAAGTTATCTGGGAGCAGGCACTGATTGGCTAAACTGCAAGTCTGTTAAAAGAACTGAAATAAAGGGGCAGTTTGCAGAGGCTTAGATACAAGATAATCACAGAGGTTAAAAGTATATTATTATAACTGTGTTAGTTATGCAAAACTGGGGAATGGGTAATAAAGGGATTATCTATCTTTTAAAACAATAACAATTCTGGTGTAGACTGTCCCTTTAAGATAATTCCACCAGGAAAATAGAAGTACTGGCGAGCAATCTTAAATAATTTTGCCAGCCAAAAGACCTTGAGTAAACACTGATAAATAAGATTAGGAGGACTGTGTTTAAATAATTAGACAGATTAGATTTGTTTCCCAACAAGCTCAGTCCATTTTACTAGGTTGGGGCTTCAGTTAGCAGAAACAGCTATTTCATATACAAAAATAAATTATAAGGAGCATAAATCTTAAATTCTGCAGCTGGGATAACAATTAATTAAAAACACATTAAGAGGAAAGCACTTTTACAGCACACTGCATCCTAAATGAATAAATATGTTACATTTTAGATCCAATTTATTTGAACAAGCCAGACATTTTTAAAACAGTTCTTCTTTGATCAACCCTGCCTGGGCTTTCAACACTGTTAAAAAAAATTATGTTACTATTATAGTATAAAAATTGCAATTTTACTACTAGCAAACCTGCGCTTCTATGTGTTTAATCCACACAAAGGGGTTAAAACATGTAGTAGAAATACTATTCGGGACCCACAGAGCACTGTCGTTCTAAACAAAAACTGCCACTGATCCAATCAGCAGCGCTAGTTACACCTCTGGGTTGTGTAACTACTGCTGCTGATTGGATCAGTGGCAGTTTTCACTCAGGCCCAGCAATGTTTTACTCAGAACCAGAGTTTTCTCAATTGAAATAGTTGAATATTGATTGTTGTTTTCCCACCTATACTGAACATTTCTAAACTTAAAGTGATGTAAACGTTCCCCTTTTTATAAACAGATCCTGAATGTTAGTGATTTTTTTAGATGGTGTTTAATTTATCAATTCTAATGAAGATGCGCTGATACTTTTTAATATAGATATTAAATTAATTTACCCCTCGCTCCGCCGCGCACTTCAAAAGTTTATTTTTCTGTGAGCTAAAGGTTTGAATTGTTGTCCAATCAGTGCTTTCGACAGGTGGCACTTTTGTTGTAGCTAGAGCACTAATGTGAGAACAATTAAACCTTTAGCTCACAGAATTTACTTTTGAAGTGGGTGGTGGAACGTTGGGTATTTTAATTTCATATCTATATTAAAAAGTAAGTTACAATGCCTCTTCATTACAACTGATTAATTAAATTCCATCTAAAATATCATTAACATTCTGAATCTGATTTTAAAAGGGGGAGAGTTTACCATCACTTTAAGTTCTGGTTACAAATAAAAACATGTAAACAAGATGGTTTAGATAAAATAATGCTTCCAGTGGGGGGCTGTGACAGAGAGGTACTAAAATGTTGATTTCCCATAGTTCTCTCCAAGGTCCCAATTCTATAAAGATCTCTGGGCTGGTGATATCATTTAAGAATGCTCGTCAGTGCTTTTATTTCCCCTGACTAATTATCTAAAGCCACTTTTTACCCTGAAAACAGGGTGTCTGGCTAAGGGGGGTGTATACTGCATTTTAACATGGGAAGGAGACGCATACATTGCAAAAGTGCAAAAGGACAATTTTAATTTAAAAATCATACAAAACAAATAATTAAAGCATTCACACAAAAATATACTTAGGAAAAAATGGTATTGTTAAAATGCATCCAAAAGCGTAACAAAATTGTTCAGCAAAAATCATGTTTTATCAAAAATGTAAAATTTGGAGGTAAATTAGAAAGGAATAGAGCTTATTAAATATGCAAAGAGTAAATTGTAATTTAAGTGCACTGGATGTGCAAACACATAAGTACAAAATACAAAGCATAATTGTTGGATTTTTTTTGCAATATGGACTGAACATGGGCATTTCATGGGCATCTATGAAATTTTCTATTAAATTCCAGTGTCTGTAAACATTTTCACCTTACAGATCTCATATTCCTCACAAATTAAAGGTGGTGGGCTTTAATCAAAATATTTAAAACACTAAACACAAGGAAAACCAATGCATACGAAAATGACAGCAATTTTAAGGTACAGTGCACTGTACACAGGATAATTTGATTTGTATTCAGCGTAATATTAAAGGGACATTAAACACTAAATAAATGCTAGATAGATTAATCTGAGAATAATATGTAGACATATTTTTTAAAAGTTTCATTGGCTGTTTAAATACTTAAAGATAAAATAAGTGTAAAGTTTTAGTGTCTATAAAACAATGGGAGCTGCCATGTTGTAACTTAGGTTACCTTCTCGGCTGTGGCCAATTAGAGACAGTTATAAATAAGTTACTAGAGTGTGCAGCCAATGGCTGTGTGGAATATAACAGTGTTCTGTACTTCTATTTCTAACAGGAACTGAAAAGCTCAAGATTTCAGAATGGAATTACAAGAAAACGGGATAAAAAGAATGAAACATGCGCTAGGTTCTCCCTGTGTACCATTTCCTCCATTGCAAACTTTTGCTTAGCAGAGAGGTCTTATTATTTCTACGGGAGACATCTCACCACTGGCAGGGAAAGCCTATTTTTGTTATAGAATTTCATGTGAGTCTAAGACTGGAAAATCAGTCAAGACTGGCAATTTTTTTAGAATCGGGCCCTAAGTATTAACCTTTGCGTAAACAGTAATAAAAAAGATGTGTAAATAAATAGAAATATGACATAATGAGGTATTCTCTCCCTAATAGATCAGTCCACTGTATTGAGTTCTGGTTTCAGTTAGCAGAAGTTGCTATTTCATACACAAAAATATACCTAAATGAACTATTTCCCATACATTTTAAACTCTGCCAGTGGTATAAGTAATTGGAAACATATTAAGGAGAAACCCATTTTACAGTACACTTTCCCTTTAAGTCCCAAGTATGTCAAATCAGTACATGTATAGCATGCAACTTGAAATCCCCATCATTTGCTGCCATCTGGTGTTCTTGCAGATGTATTACATTTTTTTCAAAACTAATGCCATATAGTGCTGATGACATGTGTGCTTTCTACTGAGCTTGCCTCCCTGCTTTTCAACAAAGGATACCAAGAGAACGAAGACAACATTGATAATAGAAGTAAACTGGAAAGTTGTTTAAAATAACATACTCTGTGTACATCATGAAATAACAGTTTTGGGTTACAATTGCCTTTAGAGACACATGAAAAATGTTGAAACTTTGATATAAAATGCATGTTTATAATTATGTATAGTTGAATACAAGGTGAAAGGCAGAGAAAAAGGGGTTTATTCCACTCCCTCTAGACTTATCTTTTATTATATAAATAGTAAAAGTAAAAAATAATACGCCAGCAAGAAATCCTTGCTTAAAGGGACACTCAATCAAAATTAATCTTTCATTATTCAGATAGAGCATGCCATTTTAAACAACTTTCCAATTTACTTCTATTAACTAAATATGCGCAGTCTTTTTATAATTAAACTTTTTGAGTCACCAGCTCCTACTGAGCATGTGCAAGAATAAGTGTGTATGCATTTGTGAATGGCTGATGGCTGTCACATGGTACGTGTATGCATTTGTGATTGGCTGATGGCTGTCACATGGTACAGGGGGAGTGGAAATAGACGTAACTTTTAAAATTGTCAGAAAAAAAAATCTACTACTCATTTGAAGTTCAGACTAAGTGCTATTGCATTGTCTTGTTATCTTGCATTTGTTGATTATGCAAATCTACTGTGTTGACATTTATCATTAAGCATGCAATGGGGAAGATCCAATATGCAAGGTGTAAAAATCATACTAAATAACACCAGCAGACCTGCTTTTTGTTTACTTTAAAGGGATAGTAAAGTCAAAATTAAGCTTTCATGATTAAGATAGGGTATGAGATTTTAAACAACTTTCCAATTTACTTTTATTATCAAATTTGCTTTGTTTTCTTGGTATTCTTTGTTGAACACAATGTCTAGGTAGGGTCATAAACTGATTTCTAAGCCATTGAAAGCCACCTCTTATCTCATTTTGACCGTTTTTTTTTTACAGCTAGATAGCGTTAGTTCATTTGTGCCATATAGATAACATTGTGTTCCCTCCAGCTATTTATGAGTCAGCACTAACTAGCTGAAATGCAGCTTTTAAAAAAGCACTGAGATAAGGGGGCAGTCTGCAGAGGCTTAGATACAAGGTAATCACAGAGGTAAAAAGTACATTAATATAACCGTGTTGGTTATGCAAAACTGGGGAATGGGTAATAAAGAGATTATCTATCTTTTTAAACAATAGAAATTAGACTGTCCCTTTATCAACTGCTACAGGCAGTAATACCAGGGGGTGACACACTGGTAGCAGTTGCTTTTTGTTTGTTGGTTTGTTATTTAGTCTGTTTTTTACTCCTAGTGTATTAAGTCTGTTCTATTCTTTTACTAATAATCAACTTGGCCAAGCTGGCTTGTTCTTGTTATATTTTTTAAGAGGGGTACACTAAATCCCCTTTCTTTTTCTCCCCTTTAAAGGACCACTCAATAAAGTAGAATTGCATACTTAAAGGGACAGTCTAGGCCAAAATAAACTTTCATGATTCAGATAGAGCATGTAATTTTAAACAATTTTCCAATTTACTTTTATCACCAATTTTGCTTTGTTCTCTTGATATTCTTAGTTGAAAGCTTAACCTAGGAGGTTCATATGCTAATTTCTTAGACCTTGAAGGCCACCTCTTTTCAAAATGCATTTTAACAGTTTTTCACCACTAGAGGGTGTTAGTTCACGTATTTCATATAGATAACACTGTGCTCGTGCACGTGAAGTTATCTGGGAGCAGACACTGATTGGCTAAACTGCAAGTCTGTCAAAAGATCTGAAATAAAGGGGCAGTTTGCAGTGGCTTAGATAAAAGATAATCACAGAGGTTAAAAGTATATTAATATAACTGTGTTGGTTATGCAAAACTGGGGAATGGGTAATAAAGGGATTATCTATCTTTTAAAACAATAAAAATTATTATAACAAGTGCATAATAAAAAGCCAATGATTTAATGCCTACTCTGACTTTCAAATAAGCCATAGATTTTTATTTTGACAAATGTATTTTTTCCTTCCATTTTCCAGCCCCCTGTATCATTTGACAGACATCAGTCAATCACAGACTAGTATATGTGTACCCTGTGAGCTTGTGCACATGCTCAGTAAGATCTTGTTCCCC